>NW_024884142.1:13529399-13600509 GCF_019232065.1 Centrocercus urophasianus | reverse complement strand
TGGGTGGTACATCTAAGTTTTGGTGTTCTTATTCTTCCGAACCAACTAACTCATAAGCCAAAAAACACAAAGGCTTCACAGGACAGAGCAGAGCAGAGGAGCAGATGGCAAGGCTACCAAAGCCACCAAGTGAGATGGAAAGGACAAAAGGTGCTATCATACCACAGCAGTGTCAAAGCTTCATGAATCAAAACCATTCACTCCCACTTTCTCATTTATCTATTTTAGATAGAATCATGAGTATCTTGTGGCAACATAAAATAAAGACTAAAACCAGGTTTCCCATGACTTGGAAAGTCTGAATTTCGCCAAAATTATCTACATTTATTAGATGAGCTGAATTTTAAGTCAAAATATGCTTAATTAGACAAGAAGATTTTATTTAGCTAATTGTTTTTATTTTTCATGAACACAGCACACTAGAGGACAGTAGAAAGTTTCATTTGGATCTGCACAACAGCAGCTCTGGAGCTGCAATATACACATACTGCATTCTTCACCCAAATGAATGACACAAAGATTGCTTGTCGTAAGTGAAGTCAGTGAACATTATATGGAAAAGACATCAGAACAAAGGAGATAATTTGCAGATGATGTTAGTTCTGTGAGAATAAGAGTGATATTTTATCAGTGCCGAGTCAGAACAATAGAAATAATTTGCAGATGAAGTTTGAAAGAAAAGCAAGGGAAAAAAATGGTATTTTTATCACAGTTAAAGTCTGAAGTTTGTGATGATTGCTTTCCTGAAAGATTAGGATGATTCACTGTGGAAAAAGGAAGCTAAATAAATAATTCCCCTTCACCTAAAAACACTTTAGAGGAAATCCATGCAGATTTGAAGTACACTGTTCTACAAGAAGGCACTAAAAAGCATTTTGTTTGCGTCTGTTTCTTTGTCTTGACTCCTCACCTACCAAGTACTTTATTCTAGATTCTTCCTGTGCTCCTAGGTCTCATGTAGTAACTGTAGTTCCTTTCCATCCATTTCTTTTTCCCTTAACCCAGACCCAATCTTCTCACCAACTGTTGCCCAGCAGTATGCCAGCTCTAGGCCCGTTGGTACAGATCCATTGCTGTGGCAGCAGACTGCTGAACTCAGACCGAAGTCTTTCTGGCAATCTGATACAATTTGGGTCTCGCTCCCTCCTTGCCATTGTCACTGAGCAGTTATCACAAAACCTGCAAACTTTCACAGCTTTTGAAAGCTTGCTAGTATTTTAGTTTGTATTTAGTTTAGTATTTTGTTAGGAAACCGTCCATCCTGCTGAGATGTTCTCTGCCATTAGGGAGAGCATCCTGGCTCCCCCAGCCCCCAAGCCAGTCAAACAGCAGGATCACAGAAGCAACACGTGGGCTGTCCTGCCACAGGCTGCTCCAATTAGATACAGGCTGCTCATTGGATACCCCCAGAGACCCCCAAGCAGACTGGTTGATTCACATTCTACTCTCTCTTTCCTCCTCTCAAGCTCTTCTGTTTCACTGCCTTTATCCATTTCCAAATAAACAGCCCACTTTTCCCCTTTTCTTCTGGACCACGGATTGGCTGACTTCATGCACTTATTTGGTGGTTATGATACAGTTGCCCAGGTACTTCCTGTCTTGGTCAACAGTTGTGTTCAGCCACTGATTCCATTTCATTATCTACTGTGTCCTACTGTTCCTTACATTGCTATTTTACAAACATCACCAAAGGACATCCTGGGCCACCTCCAAGTCGGATCTGAGCCAGCAGTGTGCCCTAGCAGCCCAAGGGCCAACTGCATCCTGGGGTGCCCCAGACCCAGCACTGCTGCTGGGTAAGGGAAGGGTTTGCCCCCTCTGCTCTGCGCAGCCTCACCTTATGCACTGTGTGCAGGTTTGGGTGCTGCAATGTAAGAAGGACAGAAAACTATTTGAGAGCACCTAAAGGAGAGCTAGAAAAATGAGGAAGGGTATGAGAAGCAGCTGAGATCCCTTGATTTGTTCCTCAAGAGCAGAGGAGGCAGAAGGGAGGCCAGAGCTCTGCTCTCTGGTGGCAGAAACATAATTCAAAAGCATTTGATGCAGAACTGGTAAAAGCTACTGGGGAGGAGCCATTTTAGATTTTGGTTTTAGCCAAATCCAAATCATTTTGCTCAGATGAAGTCCTTGATCCAAGTTTACAAAACAAAACAAAACAAAACAAAAACAAAAAAAAAAAAGCCACAGTATGATATCTCAAGAAGATGATCTAAAGGATAAACGAGTGCGTGGAAGCCACTACCTACTGAGAGAAACTATACTGAACACACAACAGTAGATTCCTTTTGAAGTGTAAAAAGGAAAAATATGCAGAGATTATTATAATTGCATTAGTTTCTAATGATCATAAAATACAAAAAGCCACATTATAAAGGTGGAAACAAGTGCACATGATTAACAGTAAGCATAATGGGTAGCTCACATGCTCCTTACCGATAAAAAAAAAAAAAAAAAAAAATAATAATCAGAAGGCTGGGGTGCAAAATGTGTTTCATTAGCGAGAGACATAAAAAGCTATGAGGAAAAAGTCTATAATACATTAAGCAGTAACAGAAAGACTAAAGAAAGAAAGAGACTTATTTAATTGGAGAAAATATGGACGATACATACAGAAAGCTAACCTGCTCAACACTTTGGTTCAGTTTTCATATATAGAAAAATTAATTGTAATCATCTATCAAATAGCAGACCAGCAAAAAACAACAACAACAACAACAAAAAAGGCTGGCAAACATGGAGAAAAGGCAGACCTATCATGCTTTTGAGACTGAATTACTGTAGGGAGCTTTTCCAACTAGACAAAGTAGTCTCTCAACAGAAACTTCACCTTGAAGAATGTGTGGAGAAAGCAGCAGAAGAGTAACCTGCCCCTACTGGGATAAAGAAACACTGAAGAAATTAAAATCATGTTAATCTACATTTGAAAGACAAACTACTGCAAAACGAGCTATCAGATAAACAAATTATAAGAACAGAAAACAATCTTCAAACATTTAGAAAGAATTTGCCAATCACAGTAAAGCCAATGAAATTGCCCGCTCATCAGCAGATATGACATAACAATGGCTCTTAAATGGTTGCAACACTACTGAGTATTTTAAAATCACCAAGATCTTTTTAAAACTTGAATATAATCACTCCCATAAAGAATTACAACTGTAGGAGGAAAAAAGAAAAAAAAAAAAACAAAAAAAAACCCACAAAGCATTCCTGCCATTATCAGTTCTTGGACATCAAACCTGAAGTCACCACCAAACTTGGAAGACACCTTCAGTGCAGTCCCAAACCTGGGCCTAACATATTTTCAACAGTGATTCACACAACTGCAGAAAAAATGTATTCATACCACTCTATGGTCAAAAACATACTGCTGAACAAGATCAGAATCCAAATTGATCTTGATGAAGTGGAGTGAGCTCAACATTCAAAAGAATGAGAAATTAAAACAGAAGTATTGACATTAGAGAGGAGCAATCGTGGTCACTAATATGAGGAACGAGCATATTGAGTAGGTAAAAATTGGCTGACAGAAATCCAGGTTACTGATGAACACTAAATAGAAATACCAATGCCATTTCACAAGAAGGACGTGCTTCTTTCTGGGTGATACCTTAAGACAGGGTGCCGTCCATTTGACTTTCTGAGCAGATAAACCCCTCCAAAGGTTATTATACCTTAAAAGGCAGTTCCCTTTAGGAAAGCTATAATCTAGGGCCAGTTAAGATGAAAACAACACCAGCACACTCAAAGTGTTTCAACTAGGATGCAAGATTGAAGGAACTGCCTTTGTACTACTGCACTCACATTATGTGGCATGGTGTTACATATAAACCTCTTACGGGTAGCTGAACCACAGCATAACCCATAAGAAACAACACCTGTCATCAGCACACAAATTTTCTCAACAGTTTTCTTAATAGGATGCAGAACATTCTCTGTTCCTTCTGATTCCCATTAGGGTAATAACCTCAAACTGAAAAAAAGATACATAACATAGTTAAAAAGAAAAATATAGCACTGCTGAAATAATGATTAGATCAAATCTTTTTGACAAAGTAGAAAGTGCATTGCAATTTACTGTAGCATTCAGTTTATCCTTCAAAGGGTTATCAAAGTTTAGATTTAATGGAGACACTAAGCAGGGCATTTGTATTGTGGGGCTTGTATTTCCTCCAGGCCTTCGATAGTTCCTAACAAAAGGCTTTTTCTGTATGTCTTTATGCTTCTTCCTCTTACTGTAGTAAAACAAGTATTCGTTCATCAGTGCAAAATACAAAAATTTAAATCACTACACATTGTAAGACAACATTGAGGTCTAGACCAACATACGTGCAAAGGCAGTAGACTGCCCCGGTTTGTTACAGATACAAACTCAATCTTGGCAATGACAACACCAGCTGTGGTCAACAATAACCTTGCAGTGTTTTGTTAGAGTAACTGCTCAGTACAGTTATAATAAAGTCAGCATGGCAGTAGGGGTCCTTGAGAGTGAAAGCACAGGATGATAACAGAGGTCTTGAGAGAAGAGGCTCATGATAACACAAGGAGCCCTGGGGGAGCGAGCACATACTGCCAATGGTATGTTCCTAGCTCTAAAAGAGTGCAACTTGGAGTGCTTAGTAGAATTGCTTTTAGAGCATAATAGAGAAAATAAAGAGCCGTATATCAAACACATAAAAGTTGCTATTTATAGTAAAAGGAGAAAAACCGGAAAAGATAAGATCAGAGATCGTACAAGAATGAGAACAGAGGAAGAAGAGAGCATTGCTGCAGCACTATCTCACCTGGTTAAGGATGCTGCACATTATCAATGCCCCCACATTATCAATGTACAGCCCCCAAAGAAAGAAAAAAAAAAGTGCCTTCTTGTTCGCTCCTCTCCAAATTTTGCTTTTCCAGTTTAGTAATTGCATATCAAATGTTGCTGGTTACTGTATAACTGTGTTAACTTGCAGTGGTATCACATCATCAGTGAGCAGCTAAACTCTACCACAACTGCTCTCTCACTCCCTCTATTCAGGAGGACAAGAGAAGAAAATGTGATAGAAAAGAGTTAAAGGGTTGAGATCAGGACAGGGAAATCACTCACCAGTCACTGTCGCAGAAAGAGCAAAGTCAGTGTAGGGACATGGATATAATTAATTGCCTATAATTATTAGCAGACTAGAAAAGAAGAACCAAAAACAAACATCTTTTCCCCTCCACCCTCCTACCTCCCCTTCTCTGGGCAGTGCAAGGGTAAGGGGAATGGAAACCGCGGTCAGCGCATAACACTTTATCATTGCTGCTTCTTCATGGTCACTCTCTGCCCCTCCTCAGTTCAGCTAAATCTTATCAGCACTGATAACTGGCATACAATTATCCCATCATCCCTCCTACATTTCTGTCAGCTCTAAATGCCCATTCAGTACCACATGTTGATGTGCTAGCTGCATTCGGAAATGGTAGAATAAACCTCTTTGGGTTCCCGTCATTGAGTAAAACGTCAAGAAACTTCCACTCAAAGAGAGAAAGTCAGGGAGAAGATGCAGCTCTAGACATTGGCAGGCTGTGTTTCAGACTGCATTAGAACTGAATCTATTTACTGCTCAAAACTATAAGCTGTTTGATAAAGAAAAATCCATGTATTGGTACAACAACTCCAAATTATCAGTCATGATTTACATAAGTGACTGAGCCAAAATAAAATGCTATTTATTTTGTTTAGGCTGCTGTATCACATCTGGAGTCATCTCTGTAAAGATTTAGTCTGCAAGAGAGAATGGAAGAACAAGAACCCTGCAATTAGAACCCAATGCAAACTACCCAAATTTTAGGTCTTCGTGTGTAGGAGTAACCCAGAATATTTATCTAGTTATCTCTTCTTTGAAACAAATGGGCAGAAGGAAGATAGGGAAGGATGGGGACTGGGTGGAGTTTAAAGTCTTTTTTCCAGGCTCTGCCAGAACAGCTGCACCACTGCAGAGCAATACTAATTTCCAGAAGTAAATTACTATTCCCTCTGAGCAAGGAAGAAGCTGAAGAGAAAATGTGATTCAGAGGAATATCTGAGTCACCACACTTCCCCAAGCTAGCATTACACTGATGCAGTTCACATATCGCCTCTAGCTCAGGACCATGCCAATAGGCACAGTCTTGCCCTAAATAAAGAACAGGACAGTTGTGTCAGCAACTTACAGTTTCCATAAGTAAGCTTTATATGCTGCTGTGTTTAAGGTTTCAGGGAAGATCAAGAATTTAGGAAGCTGTAAGACAGAGCATTTGTTATGTTCTCATACTAAAATATCCCTGTGTCACATGCTTTGTGTCTTTTCATAGCACAGAAAGTCCCCCTCTGTAGAATAAAAACCCAGATGGATCATTTTATAATGATTAGGCATCACTACTTAAATGTAGACACCATGAATCACTCTGGAACAGCTGCCAGCGATTTGCCTTGGAAGTAAAGCAATCATCCACCAAGTTTAAAGAGCTGCTTCATAGGAAAGAGACGGAGTACACGTGTTCAATGAGAAAGAGACACAACATTCCAGAAAAGAGAAATGATTTAGAAGTTTTGTCAAAATACCTATAATGGTAACAAGCTATCATCATGTACACCGCAAGGATCTCTGGTGTCATGTGGTCCAACCATTGGCTGAAAACAGGGCCAATTTAGACTACTTGCAACTAAAATATTAATATCCACCATATAATGCAACTTACTTTATTCAGGTATTCATGTTCCTTATTCATGAGAAATGAAAGGAAGAAAGTGTTACTATTAAATGGTTGCGAATAACATCTGTTTAGCTTTTAATGATAAACATATTACACATAAAGAGAAGTTTATTATGATTTGTAAGTATATGAAGTCTCTTGCCAAAGCCAAGAAAACAGTAGTCCTACTTCATCAGATTTGCTGTTACAGAAATGGAATTAGCACAGGAAACACAACCAGCAGATGAAAAGTAAAATATCTTGTAATGCACACAGCTCACCAATCTATTAGCAGTGTTGTCAAACTACCAAGGAAAGAGTTGGCAAACTAAACAAGATGTGCACATGCTTAAAACTGTTATCATCTTTGAGCTCCTGCAATGGTATCTCTTCAACTGAGCTTTTTGCTGGAAACACAGAGGTAGGCATTCTTGGGTTGACAGACCACAAATCCATCTAAGACACTAACAGCTTATAATTCAGCAGCAAGATCTCAGCATCAAATGCAACTGACATTGATAAAGCATAAGAATGGTAAGTAAAAAGGAAATGAATTGTTTTAATCTTTTTTACACCAGCCTAGGTCTGACCTTGTCTAAGAAGCAGGAAAATGAGTCTCTTCCAAAGACTTCTTCAGTAGGAAGGATTTTACCATTACAACTCTTTCCCTTCTCTCAGGAAAGTGACCCCAATTATCAAGCTAGAGGCAAGGATGGAGTGGGAGTAACATTCCCATTACAGTTGTTGTACTGGACAGTAAATAATGGAAAATTAATAGGAATGAATAACTGAAACACAGGACAAAAGTGTGATTCTGTACTTGCTAGAAGGACATCTACTTGGGAATAAAGATATGTATTTCCCTGTCTCTGCAGTCAACCTTATATATATACACACACACACACACACACACACACACACACACACACACACACACAATCTTCTGACAAATGAGAATGCTGTGGGACTTTAGAGAATTCATCCTACTACAGTATATTACAGCAAAAAAAAGTAGCGAGGATGTCATAGGAGTCTCATCTCCAAAACACAGATATAAACAAGAACCCTACCTCTAGTTATACAGTTCAGTTACTATAGAAACACGACACTTGCTGCCTTAATATCTGCTTCGTCGAATATCCCAGTGTATGCCCACAGTCATAACAGGAAACAGCCAGTTTCATCTTGTTCCATGAAAAAGTAGCAACGTGAAAGTTTTGACTCCCTAATCTGGCCACCCATGAGTTTTATTTTGTCAGTAAGCCTGGTGTCCAGTGTCTTTCTTACTGATAGATCTTATTTCAGTCTTCTCATGGACTCACTTTGCTCCTGAGGACTCTTTCATTATGTCCTTGCTAGAACAATTGTTATGCTATGATGCAGGAAGCCAATAGTCCATCCCTCAATCTAAAAAAAAAAAAAAAAAAAAAAAAAAACACACAAAAAAACCACCACAAAAAACACCACACACACACTCTCAAGAAGTGGAACAAGGCACTGGATGCAAGACCCTTGGCCAAAAGCTCTAAGTTGCTTGTTGAGAAACTGTAGAACACAGAAGAAAGACGTTTCTCACTGCATACACCCCCTAAGAAATCATCTGGCCTGCTGGTCAGCTCACATCCCACATAAAATAGCCAAATCACTCCATTCTCCACAAAACTAGAAACATCCCATCATAGAGCTGAATGCTTTAAAAGCATTATAATTATCACAGAATTAATTTTAAAATTTTTACTTACAATACAAAATAAAATAAATAAAAAAAAAAAAAAAAACCTCTCTACCCTCTAACCAATAACAAATAAGATTTACCAGGATGAGACACATCCTTATATGCACAGTCTTCCTCATGTTTCTATATATGACACAGTGAGATGAGAGATGAAAGTTCTCCTTAACACAAGTGACTGCATTTATCTGACTTTTTGATGAAAGAAATCATATCCATCTTGAAATCCTGCTGTGAAAATTTAGCTTCGAAAGATCTGATCACATTAAGGATAAAACATTTTCTATGGCTATATAGTTTTGTGGACATTTTTATTATCTATGAGTGTGATGTTTAATATGAAGAAAAAGGGACAAAAAAAATAAAAAAGAGGAACAATGCATTCTGCAAGACTAATGGAGAGCTAAACATAATACATTAGATCAGACAGGCAACGCATAGGAGGAGAAGTTTAATCAGGCAGCAATGACCTTGGACTGAACAGCTTTTCTAAGCTAGTCCACTTCATTATGAATTTACTTTTTTTTTTTTTTTGGGGGAGAGTGTCCATTTTCATTATGCAAAAACTATAGAATGGAATTCATATAATCAAATGTAGACGACTCCGCTGAGTTGCATATAAGGTACCTGCCTCTCTGTGAGCAGAGAGAAATGGTCACTTTAAGGGCACAATTCATCTCATCTAAAAGACCTGAAAGAAGGCAGAATTAAAGATACCTATTACTCAACAGCCACTACAGAAGAAGGGAGAGGATCAGTTCAATACTGAGACATCTCTGTTGTATCAGCAACAGATGAAATAAAATCCTTCCAAACAGAGTAAGAAGTTCGGGTCTTGGTAGCCAGCTTCAGGCATCCAGCTTAAACTCCAACCAGGGATTTAATTTTAGAACTGGGGGTGAAGAACATACCAGATATCATAATGAGGCTTACCTCCTACCTCCTTCTCTAAAAATATACAGTTTGTCTTCCAATTGCAATATACCTCAAAATGAGCAGACTACTGAATCAGTCAAGGGAAGCAGTTCCTCTTAGGTATCTCTGCATCTTTGGATTATTTCTTTTTCAGCCACGAAGAACATTTTTATTCATCTTAGATGGTAGTCTTAATTAGAATTCAAGAAAAACTAATATATGAAGCTATATATCCTAACAAATTTTTATTTCAAGAAAATATAATAACAACAACAACAGAAATCACTATATTTCCTACCTTCCGTCTTAGAGCCTTATTATCAACTGCACTCTCGTTTAGCATCCAGCTAAATTTACTTGTGTTGGCAACAAAGGTGTGTCTAAGGGAGCAAGCACAGTCCTGGCATCAGGTCGGCATGACTTGGGAAGTGGGTGGCACGTCCCTAGACAGAGCCAACATTCTCCAGCAGTACTCATCGTGTTCTGTGCTGTAGACAGTAGTGAGGTTTGACACAGCTGTATACAGTCAGTAAACACAGGTATCCTGCTGTGATGCTGTGGGGATTTTTTTTTTGTGTTGTTGCTATATAATGACTTGAAAAGGTACGGGTCGTAGCTTTCAAGAGAAAATACCAAATGAGTAATGAAACTGTGAAAAATGAAGCTTTCAGAATGTAAGATATTATTCATCTGTCAAAATCATAAAAAACATTGCATGTCCTTCTCTTTCTAGAAAGAAGTGCTATGCTACCCATAAGGTATACTCCAGTATTGGTTCCAGTTTAACTACAAAGGCAAGAGAAGCTTTGATAATTTATGATTGAAAAGTAACTTTCTGTAAATGAAAAACAGGAATATTTTGGCATACTAACTTATGTCCTATTCATAATTACATTAATTAAGCTTGTTGGCTCCTGTCCTATCCAAGAAACATGTAATTTTATTTAGTTATATTTTGGAGGGTTGTAAGCTAAGTTTCAGTGATTATTCTTGTGCTAACTGTTATACCAGTAGTAAAGGGCTATGAAATGTCTGAGTCAGTGCTGAGCTGGTGACAAAGTGCTGCACAGGCTTCCATTTACTGCCAAGACATGGTTGTATAAAAGAGAGAGGTGGGGGCTGGGCTGCTGGGCTCTGACTCCACCAGTAGCTCTGGTTTCCTCTTCAGTCCCTTTCAAGTTGATATTTCTATCCTGAGTTTTCTGTTCAGAAGTCTTTTAAGATAATAAAGATTTGGTCATTAGGTCACCTTAATGAAGACCACCGAGATATGCAGACTGCAAGCTTTAGGGAAATGCAGGTCATTTTAATAATATAAAAACCAGATGTATATGTCTAAGAATAGCATGAGCTTCATATTTGAATCTGCTAAATAATATGACAGTAGAAAAATTAAATTTCTATAACATATTTCAATAAAACAGGAAAAGATATTTGCTACCATAAAATCCAGCATAAGGACCATTTTGAAAATGCCTTCAAAAACTACATCTACTGCAGTGACATTCAATAAAGCAATCTCTCCTTATTCTTTCAATTTGTACATCTTCACACACTCTTTACATTTACTTTTTTTTTTTTTGAGATATACAACACATACAAAATTGGGTCCAGCCTTCTCTCCTTTTGTCAGCTAGTTTTCCCATGCAAGTCACAGCACAGGGAAGCCTACCTACAACATTTAGGTCCTTAACATGGCTTAAAACACAACTATAATGCAAACGACTTGCTTGATTTCCCATTCAAATCCTCTGACACATGCAGAATTTCCTTTTTGCTATCGCTGTACAATTACTTTCTCTCCACGCAAGCACCACAACTGTTGTATTCCACAGCTTCCCTGGTAACTTTACCAGAGCACAATTAACATTGCACATTCCCAGTAAACAACCATTAGCAAAACCATTTACTCAGACTTCTAAAGTTAATAATTTATTGTCTCTCTTCATTAATTATAAAAAGCTGAAAATTTTGCTACAAGTGTCTATGTAAAGATCTAAGGAAGACAAGCTTTGGATGTGTTACATAAAAGCATGCACCAAAGGATCTGTGTTACATTTTTAAAGGGAGATGACTAATGCTGAAATTCATCAATATTCACCCTTTTGAGACATTTGGCTAGGAGATAACCGACCTTGAAATAGGTTATGCATCTTCAGTTTAGGATGCACAACGAGTCATGGTCAATTAATACACAACAGAGCCCATAATCATGGAGATTATTGCCTGATCTGGAGGAAACATACTCAAGGGCATTACAGCCTAATTTAGCTTTGCAGTCAAATTGATAACTTCGACACCTCAAGTACTCAGAAAGCACAGCCATCAGCACTCTGGAAACACACGCAGATCTCTAATAAACACTGACATTCTATAATGATGCTTAAGAATGAGCTGTAAAACTTTAATAAAATAAATATTAGGTCCATAAACCTCATTACAAAACTTCACTAAGTCGTAATAGCACGGTCCAGAACTCCTCCCCTGCAGCTATTTCTCAGCACAAAGCAGCTACTCAAGACAAAGGATTCAGCCCTAGGTTTCTCCTGCTCACAGAGACACCTTCCAGGAAAAAGGACAACAGAACAGTTCCTCACTGAGCCAGGCCTCTGCACAGCTCAGACCACACCACCACCAGAAATGCTCTCCCCGTTCTTCAGAGTTCTCAATGAAGAAAACTCAATGCATTGCCACCCCTTTTCTGCTTAGCATCTGGCTTAGATCAGTTCAACCAGAGCAAAGGCTACAGGTGCTGGACAAAGAAGATGACTTAAAAAACATGGAATAAAATTGGAGGATCCACTTATTTTCAGAACTTGTAAGACAGCTTTACTTTTAGTGCTTATATTTTGCTTTTTCCTGTAGAATATATGAATATTAACAAAACAAAACTCAATCATTCCCACTGCAATATTTGTGGAGGGTTATTAACCCAAAGATGACTCCCACTCCCCACTGAAAAGAAAAAAAGTCCCAAATTGCATCGAAGTGTTTTTAAATTAGAAATGTGTTTTACATATGTCTGGAAGCAGATGAAAACAAATGAATAATAAATAAGAATGCCTTATACTTACAGTATTTGGAGCCTTTAATCTAAGGATATTAACAGAGCTCAAAAAAGCATTTAGTAATTAACCTTGACTTCAGTGAGAGCAAGACAAATCCTTGCAACCTTCCTTTTAGCTGAGATGAAAGATAGAAGAAAAAAAAAAAAAAAGAGAAATGAAAAGGTGTGATTTTCCTCTTTCACATTCTCAAATCAATAATGTATAGCATTAGCCGGAGGAATAACTCCTTGGTGCCATTCTCCACACACACACGTGTCTTACAATGAAACAATGCTTTAAACTCCGGCTAGCTATCTGATCTGGAGGTGAAGGCTGAAGCTCAAATGCTAGTGGCACACCAGCTGCTAAATAAATGAGCAATCACAATAAGAAATGAGTAAACTTCTGTTGCACCTCAAGACTCTGAGCTACAGAAGGATGCCTCTTTGCTGGCCTGAAGAGGAGATGCTGGGCTTAAGTGAAGTTAAATTTCCCTGTCCTCAAGAAAATCACTGCATTTAGCACAGCAGGGCTGGAGAGTCTTACAGCTCGGTAACTGCACCAGCAGTCTTAGTGACCAAGCAGAGCAAAGCAAAGAGATCTGTCACCAAATACATCCTACTCAAATGAGTGGCTTGTTTTAAACTCTGTGAAACTGCTTTTTTCCAACAAACAACCTATTCCCAGGAAAAAAACAAAACAAAACAAAACAAAACACCCATCCTGACTCAGCTATTCTGTGCAGTTAATCCAATCACTTTGGAGCACTTTCTTAGCTACTTTTCACTTTAACTTCTCTCTCAAGGCAGACTGAATTGACAGAAATGAACTCAAATTCTGATTTTTCAGCACTTATGTCAGTCAGGTTCAATGGGTATTGATTCTTCCCTTTTCCACACGAGCTGCTGGTGTGGGATGGAGGGACCAGTTAAGAATAAAGGAATTTCAAAGATTAGCTGAGATACAGATCCTCCTTTTCGGGGAGAAGAAAGGGGAGAGAAGCCTTGGTCAGTGAAAATGCTGGCTGAAGATTTCCACATAAGTGCGTTGGACTGCTACTGATGGCAGTAAGGATCAGGGAATAATGCAGATGGCCATGCATGCTATCATCATAAAATGAATCATGAGTTGATTTTCAAAAGTGACTATAGGGAAGAGTAAAGGGAATACTGTAAACACTGAGCATGATTTGCATAGAAAGCTTAAAAGAGCTTTAAAATTTAATTGACACCATCAAAACAGTAACCGGAACAAATGCATATCTGTGAATTTAAGAAGGTGTGCAATAACACATCTCTGATTTCAAATTAAAACTAAAATTTCCTGGAAGTAGTAGTAAATCCTCATCCTATTTATTTTTTCCAAGATGACATATAGTATTGCACTAACCTCATTAAAATTCAGTATTTGTTTATCAGTGGCAGTTCTGTGTTTAATACTGAGAAGACTGAGGGACACAAAACAAAATTTCTATTGATTTTCTCCTTCCACACATTTGGTCACAAAATTCAAGCATTCTGTGTACTTTTTTACTCATCTCTTGAATTTGTTACTGTCCTCCAGTTGTAGCTACACGACAAAGATCTCGCTACAAGATCAAAACCAAAAATCAAGCGTTTTGCTGTTGTTACTGTTTTCTAATCCAAGGCCCAAACAATTCCCTGGCCTTGTTCTAAGGTTTGGCACACCATCATCCTCACAGCCTGCTTTTCCCCACAGATTGCTTAGGACGCGCATCATGCTTCTGTGCCTCCCTGCTTACACCTCCATCTCACAGAACTTGTTACAATGCACTCCTTACACCAGCTCCAGTTTCAAATTTCCCTGGGCACACTCTCCAGTCTGCATGCTCCTCTGTAACAGAGCTCACACAGTGCTCTCAAGCCTTCCCATCAATATTTGCAGTGTTGACATCAAGTCAGTCTATGCGCTGTATCAGCCAATACACGTGTGGTTACTCAGCTGAGGCTACCATGTAGAAGTGATTCTACCTGAGCCATCCTTGCCTCCCTCTTCCATTCCCTTCACTTCCTCCTGCCTTGATGAGCGAGGCACTTCTCTATCAATTTTAGCTATAGGTTCATAACGATTAGGGAAAGGACTGCTACACAGAATCGTCACATAAAACAGGGGCACAAAAACAAGGCTACAAAATAATAAGGTGAGGACAAAAAGAACATCTAAAGCTGAGGAACATAATTTAAGGCATTTGCATCATCAATATAAATTTACTCCGAAGACAGATTCACAGCTAGATTCTATTACACAGAGCACACTGTGACTGTATCAAAGGGCAATGTCATTAAGCCACCCTCATTAACAGTGCCTGCCAAGGACAGGTAGAACTCAGCTCAATGGAACCATGATTCCTATGATCACCCAGGAGCAGGAATGTAAGAGCTGAAACTGCTCACAGCATAAAAACCCCTTTAGCAGGTAACCAGTCAGGACAGAAATGACTTGAAACACATTAATGAGAAGTGTTAATGGAGGACGGCAGACTGTCCAGAACCTTCAGTGAACAAGATCTGTCCCAGACTTCTTACCTCCAAGCAGCTGCAGGACCAGCACTACGTTTCTGCTCCAAATGACTCAGCACACACCATGTGTCAGAAGCTCATACAGTCTCATGAGCAGCCTGGTTCAGAGCATTTAGCAGTTTGCAGTGATTCCTCCCACCTGATGTAGCTCAGCTGCGCTGGTGACTCACTTAGGTTGCTACTCCAACGAGCGCAGGCTTCATCTCATGCATGTTCTTGCTACTTTGCATAGTAATTGCATGATGGATTGGAGAATATTACTAAATTGCCATGTTCCTGACTGGATCAGACCAGCTAGTTTCCATACTCATGTTTCTATTTTGTATTTTCCACGGCATAGCTTTTTTTTTCTGTTTCCACTGTCCCATCTGTTCTACATCTTGAGTCGAAATAAGCCACTTATATTAATCTCTGCAATCTGATACAGGCAGTTACAGTTCTGGAGTTACAGGCACAGACAGACATGTTTACAGGAGCAAGGAACAGAGCTTTAACCCATTTGAATGCATCCTTCTGTGCACTGTGGGTTACCAGGCTGCATATATCCACTAAAAAGTGATCAAAATTATCTCATGTATCTAGATGACTCACGGTGTGGACAGAGTAAATGAGAAATGCTCTGTTTTTATCTGTGCTCTCACCCAGATAAGTCCAACTTACACATACTTGCCTTTGGAGATCACCTTTAGACCCAGAATTACCAAAATGCCTAAAAACTATAATGTTTTGAAGTGAAAATTACCATTTTTGTTGCTACTATGTATGTATTTTATTCTTTCTTTCTGAAGACTGAGATGGGATCTGATAAATATTTATAAATATCTAATGGGACATGGGAAGTAAGTGGATGAGTCCAGGCTCTTCTTGGCGATGTGTAGCGATAGGACAAGGAGTAATGGCCTAAAACTTGAACATAGGAAGTTCTGTACTAACGTGCAGAAGAACTTCTTTATGGTAAGGGTGACAGAGCCCTGGAACAGGTTGCCCGGAGAGGTTGTGGAGTCTCCTTCTCTGGAGATATTCAAGACCTGCCTGGATGCCTACCTGTTTGACCTATTGTAGGGAACCTGCTTTAGCAGGGGGGAAGGACTCACTGATCTGTTTAGGTCCCTTCCATCTCCTACACTTCTGTGATTCTGTCATGTGTGCACCATGAACTGTTCAGTTAAGTTCTACATATTTATACCAGTGCATGCCTCTTAAAGACATAAACTTTGGTCTGTTATCAAGGAAGCTTTTTTCATACTGCTATATTATGGAATAAGTGAGTAGAATAATCAGAATGCTTCAAAGAAAAGGCAGAAACCTTTATATTTTCAGATTTTATCACCTGCTCATAAATAGTTCTGAGTTTAAATCAAGAGATTTGAATGTAATGTTCTCAATATTATGCTAAGACAAATTTTATTCAACAGAACATTGCACAGACACGCAGAATTTAGCATACCACTCTTTCAGCATAGCTGTGTAGCAAATTACACAGCCTTGTTTGAGAACTGTAGAAACATAAATGTGGCTAACTTTACATTGCTTGTGAGAGTTGTACTTAGCTAAAAAGTAACAATTAGATTTTGAGTCCCCTCTGAGATCAGCATGATCCAGTGCCACAAGGTCATCTTAAGGAGACCTGTTGGAATGCCATAACTTAGGGTCTCTTTCTAACATCCTGGGATATCAGCTCACAATAGAAGAGAAACTTCTAAAATGCTTGAACCATACTGGCAAAAGCGTATTATTTTACAAGCTATTCAAAACTAATTTTAAGACATCTTTCTGATTTTTTTTTTTGTAGTTATAAAGAGGAGAGTTGTCAAAGAAAGAGCTACAGATTACATGTTCTAAAATATTTGCTAAAAACTGAAAACCTTAGTGTAACTAAAACATTTAGTAATAACTAAAAACTTTACAAGGTAAGATTGCTAGTAAACATATCCAGATAATGCTTCCACTCAAACAATCCATTATAAAACAGACAACGCTCCCTATGCATCTGGAAACAACTCATTTCCTCGTGCTAATTAGAACCAAGGTTTTAAGAGATGCCCAAAGAACCTGTGCTATGTGCCTGGCAGGCACTTTATACTTTAAAGCATTTTACACTGTTAATTCATTGCCTTTTTCATACTTACAACATGAAATGTAAGGTTTAAAAAGCACAGAGAACTCATAGTTAAACACAGAGCAAGATTACTGGTCCCTGTTGTATCAAAGATATTTGCAAGTATGCAATCTCACCCAGATGGGGTTAGCTCAATTCATAAAACACTTTTGTATACTTTTAGCCTTGATGATCTTGTGATATTTATATTCTCTTATAACATAAACTTCTCTTAGCTGATCATGAACAACCAACAGAGAAAATATGTTTTGGATTTGCACTATAGATATTGAAGTAATATAGCAGAAGATTGTGTGGAAGACAAAAAAGAAATATTATGTTATTTATGGTCCTTTCATGGATGGCCAACTTTCCTTTCTTATTGGAACATCTATTAGTATGTTTTCTCCTGAGGACACTTCTCTCAGATGTGTCCTCTCTTAATGTCTGTTTTCTCTGGTTCAAATATTGAGTTTACATTAAATATTTTCTTTTTAAGTCATACAAATCAATTCTTCAAAGAACAGAAAAAGTGGTAGAAGGCACACTGACTTTCCCGGGAGAAGCCTTACTCTAAAATATGATTTGTACTTTTGATGAAAGCAGGTTCTTCTGAAGCACTACTGCACCTCTGTACAATAGATGACTAACATACAATGGCCTAGAAAGCAGACAAAGGTTTTTATTTTCTTGACAACAAGATAACAGGACTTTTCTTTTAGCCTGTATGCTTCCAGGTTCAGTTTCCAGCTCAGAATGTCTAAGTCCATATTGGATAAGCTCCTTAACTTCCAAATTCACTGGAGTACACTGTACCCCTCTGGCAGCACTGAAGCTTTCAAATAAGAATAAATATAACTTAAATCAGATGATTTTATATTGTTTAGGAATGGACCTAAGAAGCTGAAGCTTGATCTTCAGTGACAAGTCCTGTGCTCTTCACCCATGTATTGCCTAACAAGCTTTATGCTGGAATGTTTCAAAGCTATTGCTAAATCTTTTATATGAGTTACAATTGGTAAGAGTGCATCATGCCTAAAGCAAGTACAGTCAGACACAACTGATTATTTAATTAATATTATTCAATCTGGATTTTGTCTGTATGCTTCCCTTCTGCTGGTGCATCCAGTCATACTAACCACTTTTTTATTCAGCTTTATCTCTTCTACGTTGTCTCTCATCTCTGCTTCCAATTAGCTAATTATTAAAACCTTATCACTTAATAAATAGTTTTCGGTCTTACAGAGAATACTCTCACTTTCTGAATTAATCAATTTGAATGGTATCTTTACAGCCTAAGAGCACTATTTTGGCGTTCTTTGAAACAATGAGCAATTAATCATCATATATACCTGGAGCATCTCCCATAAGAGGAAAGCCTGTGTAACCTGGGTCTGTTCAGCTGGAGAAAAGAAGACTGAGAGGAGATCTGATTAATGTTTATAAATATCTAATAGGAGGTGGGAGGCAAATGGATGAGGCCAGGCTCTTCTTGGTGGTGTGTAGCAGTAGGACAAAGAGTCATGGACTAAACTTGAACATAGGAAGTTCCATACTAACATGCAGAAGAACTTATTTATGGTAAGGTGGCAGAGCACTGGAAGAAGTTACCCAGAGAGGTTGTGAAGTTCTCCTGCTATGGAGATCAGAATTGCAGAATCACAGAATGGCCAGGGTTGGAAGGGACCTCAAGGATCATGAATCTCCAACCCCCCTGCCACAGGCAGGGCCACCAATCTCCACATTTAATACTGGACCAGGCTGCCCAGAGCTCCATCCAATCTGGCTTATGAACATCTCCAGGGACGGGGCATCCACAACCTCTCTGGGCAGCCTGTTCCACCACCTCACCACTCTCTCTGTAAAGAACTTCCCCCTGACATCCAACCTCAATCTTCCCTCCCTCAACTTCAAACCATTTCCCCTTGTCCTGCCGCTATCAACCCTTTCAAAGAGTTGATTCCCCTCCTGTTTGTAGGCTCCCTTTAGATACTGAAAGGCTGCAATGAGGTCACCCCGCAGCCTTCTTTTCTCCAGGCTGAACAAGCCCAGCTCCCTCAGCCTGTCTTCATAGGGGAGGTGCTCCAGTCCCCTGATCATCTTCGTGACTCTCCTCTGGACCTTCTCCAACAGCTCTCTGTCTTTCTTTTACTGAGGGCTCCACACCTGGACACAGTACTCCAGATGGGGCCTCACAAGAGCAGAGTACAGGGGAACAATCACCTCCCTGTCCCTGCCGGCCACCCCTCTTCTGATGGAGCCCAGGATACCATTTTCTTTCCGAGCTGCAAGGGCACACTGCTGGCTCATGTTAAGGAGATATTTAATGCCCATCTAGATGCACACTCATGTGACATACTGCAGGGGAGTTCGACTCGATGATCTCTTCAGCTCCTTTCCAACCCCCACGATTCTGCAATTCTGTAATAATACATCATATATACATTCAGTGCTAAGAAATGTATACTGAGCGTTCTGCAAAAGGCTGGGAAAAGTCAAGCCCTATGCAGAGATATCCAGTACAATTTCTACCAAGCATAGCAGATTGGTAGTAGCTAATGCATATGGTAGTCAGTGAGTAAAAGTAACCACTCAAGTTTGGAGCATACATTGCAAAGTTATCTTGCTTTTCCTTCAGTTATTTTTTCTAATTTAAATTCATGAAGAGATTTATGAAATCTTTGTACAGATATTGCAAAACAGAATTAAGGATGAAAACCTTCTAGATCTCATTTTGAGACTGGTTTCTAGAAGAAGCTAAATGTACTTGCTGTACAAGAGGGTTAAGCATAGAGCTAGCATAAAATACTGACAAAACTACAAAGAAAAAAAACTGCAAGATTTGGTGTGTGAACAGCCAGCCTACTAGTACTGATAATTACAGTCAACATACAAATATTTTTTAGCATCTCATAATGCTAACATATTTGCAGAGTTTTGCAAGTATAAATATAATGCAATGAAGTGACAAAATTTGCAGTAGCTAGTAACGTTGCCATGGTGTTACCTAAGGAGGAAAGAACTCTATGTGTGTGCATTACTGTTGGAAGTATAGTCAGGGAAATGCTGAAATTACTCACCCAGTTAATACTGGATAAGAAATAGGAAATCTCTGTGTGTGTGTATGTGCATAAAGTCTGTAGACTTACAACTTAATGTGTCCTTTCACTCTTATATCCATTTTAACATGAACAGAAGGTTGTAAGCACCCAGAACAACTGCACTCCATCGCTATGAATGAGCTCATGCATATCAAAGAACAAAAAGCAATAGAATCTGTTTTATATGGTTCAATTGGATTTAATGGGACATCTCATATGCACCTGAGAATTCGAATCTGATGCAGTAAACAGGGATTCCTAAGAGAAATTATGATACTAGAAGTAAGAAATCTGCCACAGAATAGGCTTACATAAACCAATATATAAGGCCTACAAAAAAACAGTATTTGACTGTTGAAGCACTTGGACAATTAGACCTTATGCAGAACCAAGAAAGTAAGGCTATACCTCAAATAAAGCAATACCTCTCTATGTGTTTTTTAATTGACATGTTTAACTGACAAAATGAAATATAGCACAGGATTTAAAAATGTTCTATAATGATTAAACAATTGTGGCAATTCTGAACTATTATTATTCATTTTGTTCACAAATTTCAGTAGGCTTCTTCTAAGTCACACAAATGGCAAACCTGGCCAACTGGGTGGATATTCGACATGATTACTGTAGTGAAACCAAATACCCCATTATGCTTCTGCATCATATCTTATCTTGTTGACTGACCGTATGGATTGTGAAATTCAAAGAATGATAATTCAAGTTCATCAAGCAACTTCCCTCATTCATAAACACGTAGTTGAACTGGTAGCCATGAAAATAAAAGAAGAAAAAATATTCCAGATTAGATGCTTTTCACACACGTATCTTCTTCAATAAGTCTCCCAGTTTCAATACTTGAAAATGCTAGGTGACATGTCAAGAATCACTTCTCAGCCATCCTAACAGCCTGAAGCCAAAAACTGTTTGCTTAATATGGCTGACCAGTGCTCTCATCCTTTTGGGATTGAAGGTACTGAGTATGAAAAGCCTATTTGCCTAACCCTTCAAGTGTCTCTCCAGTAGTATAAATGAAGACAGCAACATTGCTGAGAAGGGTGCAAGAAGCAGAAAGCAGCTGTCCTGGAAGACTGTGAGCAGAGACAATCTTATAACTTGGTCTAAAGAATGAAGCATTAATGCCACCTCAACCTGTCTGAAAGAAAACATTTCAAATCACTTTATACTTATTCTATTTTTAGTACACATTTTACTTTCAAAACTACTGTCCCAGGGGCATTCTGGGAGAACAACAACATATAAACAAATAGGCATTGATGAGAGCCATTTGCATTGTGCATTTATGTTGTCGGAATGAGCCCTTACTGTAGCAGCAATCTTCTATTTTAGTTCCAGTGAAAAACAAGGAAATGTGAATCTTCTGTGCAGTAACCAATGGCTCCTTGCCAACTTGCTCTTCCAAGGGCTTGTAATTATTTCTGAGAATATTTTACAGCTCATGTTACCTTCAGTATTTTTTTAATAAAGGAAAGTTCTTGGGTTAGCAAGACAGAGCAATTTGTCAGGATAAAAAAAGGAAAATATCTTTAAAAGCCTCCAGTCCTTGAAAGTTTCCTGCACTTTGGGTTTCATTTTCAACTCTATCAACCCACCTCAACTTAGACATGGGCTTCTTTGTGAGGTCACCAATTATGAGCTGACAAGCTGCCCCTAAATGGTCGCTAAAGCAATTAATACTAAAAAAAACAACAACTTTACAGGGCATAATTGGTAAGGCCCAGTGTGGCAGGTGGCTGTGCACTGCCCTGTGCACTATTGATCCCAGTATGTCCCATCTGGTTTCAGCACACCTAGTCATTCCCAGCCAGTTCCCAACCAGCTCCACAACCCTCCCCGCCCTGCCCAAAGCATCAACCAGTCAGGGATGCAACCATCCCTTCTACAGGAAAAAAAAACAAGCAAGGAGGAAGGCACTGCTGAAAGAAACCATCCTAAATTCACCTTCCTGCACTGCTTAAAAGGCCTGTGGTGGTAAGAAGGGCAGAGGAAGCCAGGAAGTAAGAAGAGGCATTGGACCTACGGCTGGGAGAGGTGCCTCCCTTGAATGTTAAATTGCCTTCATCTCTCAGTGCCCAAATCAATAAATACATTAATTGGCATTAAATTAAGGAGATCTCCTTGAGCTGAGAATGTTTTGTTGTTACACACTATCATTTTGATGGACTAATTTTTTATGTGTTAGCATACTGTGTATCTTATGAACTGCTGATATCCTTTAAAAAGTCTTTTCATATATGAAAGCTGCTCTCCTATTTTAATTTGCTGGCCCACGGTGTCAGAGATAGATGTTGGTGGTATGGCACTGGAGGTTAAACCTTCCCACCAATATTCCATTTTGTTCCTGTACGACAGATAGCAGCAGAGGTGCAGACTGACAAAATGACATCTTACATGGAAGTGTGGATGAAGCAAAGGTAGGTAATTGAAACCATGTGGAAAAAATAGCACCCATTGACAATCACTGATACTTCCTGAATGTTTAAGGAGAGCAAACAGTGGATGTGAGAACAGTGAGGCAGTGGGGGTGCATTTCAGCAGTGTCAACAGTGATGTGAAAGACAAGCCACATTCCTGACAACCATGCACAGTTGTCACACACAGAATGAAGAGTCTTGATCAGCTCATCCATTTGAATCAGCAGATTAGGATCATGGAACTGTATACAGAGTGGAATATTGGCTTCAATGAACGGGAAATGATGGTGGCAACACTGGAATATCACGAAGTTTGTACCAGATGGGTCCTATGAATACTCACACAGAAACAGAAAGAACACCATAACCAAGCTTTTCAGGACCTACTGAACCAATACGAGCCTGAAGGTGACATCATCTCAGTGATGAGACACAGTGTCACCACTATGAGCCTGAGTCAAAATGGCAGACCATAGAGTGGCAAGATACAAATTATCCATCGAAGAAAATGTTCAAGGTGCAATCTTCAGTGGGTCAACTGAAGTGCACTGTCTTTAGGGATAGGAAAAGGGTGATCCTCCTGGATCTCCTCAAACCCACACAAACCATCAACTCTGAGACACTGCAGTGCTGACTAAGAAGCCTTGAACTTCCAGAGTCAGGCCAGAGAAGAAGACAACCTTTTTCTTGTAACACGATAATGCCAGGCCTCATACCAGTTTGAAGATCACGGAGTACAATGCCGATCCAGCTCTTTGGGCCATTGAAAGATGGATTGCGTGGGCAACATTCTCCTAGCAATGATGCTGTCACAGAATCTGTGAAACAGCGGGTCACCTCCACTGGTGCAGACATTTATGAGTGTGGCACGTGAGATTTGTTCATCACCGACAAATATGCATAGCTAATGGTGGTGACTACGTTGAAGCAATAGTGCTTTGTGAGAATTTGCTCCATCAAATTGTTTTCATTGCACTCTGTATCTGTAGTTTCCATGGAAATAAAGGGGAGACATTACTTATGGAGCAATCTACATGAAGTGATTCACAATAACTCCAAATAGAAAAAAGTATGCCATGTCAGTATAAAATATGTATGTTCATAGACTGTCGTCACCTTTTGTGTACTCATAATCATATATGGAAAACCTAATGTACTATTTATGCATACATGCATTTAACAAATTTGCTATATTGAATGATCACACCATGGGAATCAGAATAATCACTCTAACAAGGTACAGATACAGTGTTTGATACACAGATGTGCTTCTTTCCTTCCATTTTTCTGTTCTCATTCCTTTAAAAGGAGTGACAAGCTGGTGGCATCCCCTAGAAGGTGGCATATTTCTTTGGGAAATGCAGCATCCTCAGTTACTGCAGGACAGAGGCAGAAAAAACAGAGTGAGAGAAAAGCATGCCCAGATCCTGCAGATCAAAGAGAGCCCAAATCATTGCTAAGAGCAGCAAAGGAGACTGAGAGGAGATACAAGGATCAGTACGCGCATCCATAGTTTGTAGGAGCTCAGAAGAGAATAGCTGACTGAAAGCAAAGATTGTCCTGTGAGGTCACAGGGAGAAGAGTCACTGGATTATAAACCTCATATCTGCACTCTGCTTCATCAGGCCACTTTGAAATCACCGCAGCTTTTATTAACTATTCCAGTTCATAGTCTAAGAGAATCTGGCTATTTTAATTTCAGAGTCATTTGGATCCTCTTAGAAAAGCTCTTTATGAGGAAAAGGTTCCAGTTGTACTACCACAAAGCTCTGGTAGTTTTAGGCTCTCACGGTTCTCAGTTCTCAATGAAAGCTTAACAGAAAGTACACCTTACCATACAGAACGTAATGTCTATTACAAACTATAGAATTGAACCGCTGACAACATAAAGGGCTCACTTGAGTATGTCCTGTACCTCCTACAGATTTCATTTATTCAGCCATGTGATTCTTCATTCACGCTGCTGCTCTCAAAAAGGAAAGAGTAGTAGAGTAGTATCTCTGATACAGAATGTCCAGGCAATGAAAAAGCATAGCACTAGTGTCAGCAGTGAAGTGACTGTGCAGCATTGAAGCTGGAGTCCAAACTGGGTTAACAGTACATTAAAACGCAGATAGCTGTAATTGTGCCAGCAATCTGTGCAGCTGCATGGCTAGAACAGAACTTCAGTGCTTAGATGTGGCCTTCTGGTATGAACTGTCATTTACAGTGTTTGTTCTGCAACATAACAGTTTGCCTTTGGAGGCAAGTCAATCTGAAAATATTTGAAGCGTACTCAATAAAAGCTGTCATAACTAGCATTAATTTCCAAACACCTACTTAAAAATTTAAAAAAAAAAAATATCTAAAGAATGCTGCTATGATCAAAGAGTTCAGATTCCTCATCAACTCTAGAATGCTGCAGTAAATCTCATAGAATCGAATTACTGTGATGCTGACTTTACATGCCTTCTTACTCTGTGTCACTGTAAAATGTCATGCAAATATAAAACAGTATTTGAGAAGAATGCTACGTATGTCCAATTGTATAATATAGGAAGCTGTCAGCTCAACAGTAACAGAGATAACAGCAAATAAAAAGGGAATATATCCTCATAGAGACAAATTCACATGAACTCAGTCATGCAAACTGCTTGTCAGATTAATGCTGTGGAAAACGGAACATTTGGTCCAATGTTTTAAAGATTATTATTATTTGTAAAGGAAATAAAACAATTTCCTAATATTGGCATTGGAAACTTGATATAGCTACACCTGTGCTGTAGAGGAAGATGTACAGATAAGTCCCTCTGCTCAAAAATAAATAAATAAATAAATAAAAATAAATCTAAACTCAACTCAGAGTTGAACTAAGAAAAGAACTAAGAGTTCAACTAAGAAAAGATTCTCTATGAAATCTATATTTGAATTAACAAATATTATAAAGTGTTCAAACTGTATAACATACCATGAATTGGCTACCAACGTCTTAGTAGAACAAATAAAGTATCAGGCTGGATTAATCAATATCCTGATGTTACCAATCAGAAACTTCTCATGTAAGTTCAAAGCTTAGCAGAATTTACTACTGAAAATATTTAGGTTTTATTCTTCTCCAGTGGCTGCAGAATTTAGGAATGAAATTGATGACAGCTGACTCAAAGACTTTTAAAGACTTCTGGGTTTGTCTCAGGAAAACTTAACAGGTATTGAAGGGTGATACACCAGAATGAATGTGAATTTACTCTGCTTCTAAATGTACAGAGCTGTTTAGAGTAAGGTACAAAGTGACATCCAGTTCCATCCACCTTCAACAAGGGAGATTTCATCATGGCTCCTTGTGCAATTGTTACTGTTTTAGCTTTCAAAAGCAGCAGCAGTCATGGTGGAGGCTATAAAATATAAATCCTTCTGTGACTTCTACTCCTTTATTCTTTTTCCTAAAGAATATGTAGTGCTTTAACACATGACAGTAAAGATGGCATTGTTTGTGGCACCACTGGCCATGAATGTGAACTGAATTTGTGGATTTGCAAAATGATTGCTAAGATGTTGGCTTGACAGCAGACATGTAAAACAATTGTTCTGTCAAACTATCAAATTAATGGAACAAATGGAAGACACATAGATATTTATTTCCACTTCTTAAATAATAATCTGTCTAGACCACCTCACACCACCCTATCCACACTACATTAGTAACAAACTCTTTGCTCCTATACCACATCTTTCTATTCCCAAATGATGAAACATATCATATATCACAAATAAATGTAATAAAAATCATTCTGGAAAATGATTGCTTTACTGAGACGCTGATGAAAACTCACACAAAATCTATCTCATACACATCTCTTATTTATAGAAGGACTGCTCTGAAAGTAATGCTTCCTATTTTATGCTATTGGCCCACAACTTCAGAGGTGGATGTTGGTAATATGGCAGTAGAGGTTGAACCTTCCCACCAACATTCCATTATGTGCTGTTGCTGTGCAACATGTGGCAGCAGACAGGCGGTCTGACACAATGCATCTGACATGGAAGTGTATATGAAGTAAAGACATGGAACTGAAATCCTATGTGCAGAAAAAATGGCACCCACTGGCATTCATCTACACTTGCTGAATGTTTATGGACAGCAAACAGTGGATGTGAGCACAGTGAGGCAGGGGGTGACAGTGGCTCACCTCCACTGCTGTAGATTTTTACGAGTGTGGCATTCAGGCTCTTTGCTGGCAAAAATGCATAGCTAATACTGGAGATGATGTTGAAATACAGCATTTTGCAGGTAAGGATTTGTTCTATCAAATAGCATTTATTGTGCTCTTTGCGTCCATCTGTTGTAGTTTCAATGGAAATAAATAGGAGGCATTACATTCGGAATGACCTATGTATATGGGGCCCAAGAAAATACCTCTTTACACAATGCAGCACAGGCAAGCCAAAAGATTGGAAACCCAGGGTGTAAGACATTCAGATTTTGCTTGTCTGTTCAAAATCTTATAAATAGAAAGTACACTCTGATTTTTCATTACAAACTTTTGAAGTTTTGATACCACTGATGTGCATCACATATATAGAATTGTGGGTGCATGGTTCTTCTGAAGATATGGAAGCATTTGTTTAACAAAATTCTGAATGGAAAAAAATGAGGTAATTCTGAATATTTCAGGACTGTGAGTGTCTTTTTTGAGAAATGCAATGTCCTGAAGCAGCAGTGTGGTTATTGATTGCTAATGTGTTGTAACACCATACTGTTTCTACAAAGTGACATTAAGAGGTGAATATGTCAAAATAATGTACAGTGTAATTTAAAACAATTACAAATTCTTGCAGCATAACAAGCAAGACAAAATTAAATGATGGTGTACTGAAGGGAGATTATTTTCAGATGGGTATTGAATTCCTTAACTCTTCACTGAAAATCTGTGATGCAGAGTGGCAGGTTCAAAAATAATACACTTCTTAACATCAGCAAGTGTCTTTAGAAATTACAGATGATATTTGCTTTCATTTTAAATATGTACTCAGCAACTATGTTATCTGGGTTCTTTTCAGCCCCGTTTATGGAGGGCTTACAGAGAAAAGTACAGAGAGATTAAGCTTAGTGTCACATAGACCATGGTTCTACTTAGGATCATTTCTAAGACCAGCATCTTGACCATAAAGGTGCTGAACCTCACAAGGGTCCTTCCATTCAGTTGAAATCACCTTCATTTTCTGGTCTTAGTCCTGCAAATGACTATCTGGTGGTCAGCCAGAACTTCTGCACAGAGCCCCAAAGGCTGCAAGTTTTTTGGGAGAATCATGGACAGAGCACAAACACAAAGCTATTTAAATGGACAGTGCTGTGTGTTAAGTCCTACTGATAATGTTATATGCCTCGAGGATGTGGACAACTTAAAAGAGTAATAGAGATGAGTATCAGCAACAGAAATCCTGAAGAAACAGACGTCCTTCAATACCTTTGAAAACAAGTAGGAATAACACCTCAACAGTTTCATACTGAAGGGCTTTTGCTTCAACAGCATGGGGATATTTCACATATCGTAAACTATGCATTATTTTTAAAGCTGCATTCTAGCTATACGCTGTCATTTTCATGTGTAAAATGCTATGCAGGCTATGTTAACATAGCTTCTTTGCCAGAAGTCTTGCTGACAAAAATATCCTTTCTGTTCATGCTATAAATCATGGTTATCCCACCATTTCTTGACGTTGTATGCATTTCTTACTTCTAAAATCATCAACTTAATCTTAAAAATGAAAACTTCTAAGCTTTAAGTGCAATGCTATGTTCTGACGACAAGGCTGTAACTACTAATTTCCACAGTCAGTTTCTTGTTTGTTATGATGCCATCCATACAGTGGCATTGCCCAGCACAAAAAAAAAAACAACCCCATATTATTTATACATGAGTCGGTTCTGAAGGAAAGTTACCATTGCTGAAGGGTCTCTAAGACTCCAGGCATGCAAAACTAAAATTAATCAGATCTTCAATTTTATAGTTTTCACTTGTTATTCTTCCCCATTGACTTAATAGCTCTCCATTGGAACCTCTGAGTTTTTGTCATCATTCATGTCATGTTTATGACATTGGCCATTACAGAGTTCTTGATGACCTAGGTGAAAACCACAGCTAGAAGAGGACGTAACTCTTCTTGCAAGTAACTGTCATTCCTCTAAAACGAGGTTCAAAGAGGCCAAAGAGCTGAAATAGATAAACAAAGTGTAAATAAAAAAGAAAATAATAAAAAGTTCAATCTATGTGAGGAGCTTGGATTTTTTTTATTGTACACTTGCTACAAAGTCAAATAAGGGAGCAGAAGGAGTATTCGGAGTACATGAGGGTACAGGCTGCCTTTTAACCCATTTTTTTTATGTTTCATAAAGAAAGATAAAACAATCTGAACCACTGCTAAGATGAAGGTTTTAACTGAAAGGCTTCCCCTATTTTAATAGCTAAGGAGCTACTGAAATAGTAAATAATTTTGTCCAAACATTAAGGAATAGTTATTGGAAGAGTTTGTCAACAACTAAAGTGGTTGCTCTCTGTTCACAAAAAAAGAGTGAGAAATGAATGAAGTATTGATACGAATGCTTTCACTGTTCTTCTGCCTTTCTCTCAAAAATAAATAATGAAACGGTGATAAATAAATAAACTTTCCCTTTTACTTACTAAGCAGCACAATGATCTGAATCTTAACGTACAAATAAATTATGGCAATGCAAACAAAAGCTTCTGTAATAACTATTACTGTAATAACAAATTACTGAATTAGAATATGGCTGAAGGCTGCATCACCACTCCAATTTTTAGGTACTTCATACTGATGTTTCATCAGACTCTAGAAATAAATGCTTTTCATAGCATTAAAACAGTATAATTATTGTTCCTATCCAGGTAGGTGCTGGAGGCCCATTCCGTTTCCAAAATTAACTCAGTAGGTAGGCAAAATCATTCTGTCTGCCTAAGCGTGTATGTAATACGAATAACAGTACAGAAGGGAGCTCTATAAGGTTATTAGGAAAAGAACATCTGATAACAAGTTGCTAAACTCTCACCAAAAATTCTACTGTGAAACTCAACTTTGGTTTTCTTCAATGTATGGTATGCACATAAATCAAAACCAAGATCTCTCTCTTCAAAAATTTTCAGGCTTTGGAAAATCAATGCCCAGAACAAAGCAAATCTGTGAAGTATGAATTTCCCTAACAGTTGTTCAAAATCACTAGTGTTTTTCTTTCTCTATTCAGAAAAATGAAATTTCTTGCTACGCTACACCTCAACCTTAACAGAATAAACCAGTAGAAAAAGAAGCTGAAAGGAATAAGCTTTCAGAAGAAAAAGAATGGGTTAGCTTCCCTCCTGTTTCAAAGAGCTAAAATTTGACAAATGGCCTCTAATCATAAATTTCTGAGCAGAAAAAAGTCAACACGGACATGGAGATTTACCTGTCACTGCTTCAGGGCAGGACAAAGGAAGGGCAGACACAAGAGTGCTCACTATGCTTTGCACAGCCTGAGCAAGAGACTTGAGTAAAGAGCTCTGTCAGTCTCACTTCCTTCAGGGACACTACATTCATTTACATAGAAGATGACTCCAAAGAATAAATAATGTACTAGCAAGAATCAATTTTTCCTTTCCAGTGTAAGATCTAACAGCACTATTATCAATGGATCTTTTCCATTCTTTTTACAGGTTGTAAAAAGAAGCAAAACAGATTTTTACAATAAACGAAATATCTCACTGAAAAGTATTCTGACAATGTTAGGCATGCGTGAATATATACATCTTGATTAAGCCAAACCTGCAGGAATAAAAGGAAGAAAGCTGCTTTAATGTTCCTCACATCATCTGGACTTTTAAGTTATCATCAACATAATGGTGTGGGTGTTCACATGGAATGCATCATGTAATTTAAAAAAATTAAATTTAAATAAAAAGAGACCATCTGAGCACCTCTAACAGATGCTGTAGTGCTCTGAAGTTGCTTCTCAATATCTTTCAGAAAAATCAGATCTGCGAAGTTTTAACAGTTTTCCACTGCCTGGGTGATTCATGAGATGCATCTGAAAGCACATTCCTGTCTCGCTTAGAATTCCTACCTGTATGTGCTCAAACTGTACTATTATCAAATTTGTTAAATATTCAATAAAGCATTTCTTATTAAATCTTTCTTTGTACTTTCTTTCCCAGCCTCTCTCTTAAAGAAGGTAAGAGGCCAACTCGATGCAAGAAAGAAAAAAAGAAGTGAGGAAAAAAAACTTCAGATGGCGTGCCACTTATTAGCAGCTAATGAGATTGCTACTGAAATCATTTATCTCCTAAATGGGTTGATATATACCTTCTTTCACAAGGGAAAAATAGCTAACAAAGAGTCAAGTTCCATTATGTTAGTTAGCTCTTCAAGTGAAAATAATATATCCATGTTTTAAATAATGTCAGAATATGTCTGTTTTTCTAAAGCAGCAAGAAAACGGAATGTGTATCTAATGTAGGTTTGTCTCAGTTATGGTTTCTACCTTAACCAAGTATAACTTGTTTCTGTACCCTACAGTAACTGCACTTCAGCGGAACAGAATTCTTACAGATTTAAGTAGAAAGAAGGAAGAAAAGATCTGCAGTTTGCTCAAGGTCCAGCACTCAACTTACTGATAATGTTCTCAGTTTAGGAGATAACCTGAAAAACAACAATGTCCACTTTTCACCAAAATATTAGCTAAGTTTATAGTATATAACCACACACCTACTACAAAATCAATGGATTGTTTCCCAGTGTTTCATAGTGTGAGTGATTTACAGTGAGCTAAGCGCTTGCTTACTTTGTTTTGAGATTAAATTCACACATATAATGACCAATTCAGTTACAATTAGGAGACAAAACTTACCTCCAACATTTAAAAAACAGGAATTTCAAGCTCTCCAAAGAAGTGCTTTGGTTTTGTTTCTTTTTTCCAGACTGTTCAGATTTTGGGGGAGAAGATCTTTGGAATGATATTCCATCTTCTAACAGATATGTTCTCAGACCTACTCCTTCCTTCCAAGATGAAAATAAGTGGAAAAGTGAAGTATCATTTCTAAACTTTACAGTATCTCTACCATTTATTTTCACACTATCATATAACACCTGTATTGGAAGTAAGCTGTCCCCTCATATGTATGAAAAAATGTTACTATTTTACTGTCTCCCTAAATCTCTTTTCACTTCGTCACAGAATCACAGAATGGTTTGGGTTGGAAGAGACCTTTAAGATCATCTAGTTCCAATCCCCTGCTGTAGGCAGGGACACGTCCCTCTAGACCAGGTTGCTCACAGCCCCATCCAGCCTGGCCTTGAGTGCTTCCAGGGAAGGTGCATTCATGACCTCACTGGGAAACCTGTTCCAGTGTCTCACCACCCTTACTACCTAATATCTAGTCTAAATCTACCCTCTTCCAGTTTAAAGCCATTTCTCCCCATCCTGTCACTACCTGCCCTTATAAAAAGTCCCTCTGCAGCATCCCTGTGGGCCCCCTCAGGTACTGGAAGGCAGCTATCAGATCACTTTGGAGCCTTCTCTTCTCCAGGCTGAACAGCCCCAGCTCTCTCAGCCTGTTCTCATAGGAGAGGTGCTCCAGCCCTCTGTTCATCTTTGTGGCCCTCCTCTGGACCCACTCCAACATTTCCATGTCCTTCTTGTGCTATGGCTCACAGAAATGGACGGAATAATCCATTATTTTATATTATCTTTTCCTTCTACTCTATTATTTAGTATTATAATTGCCTCAATTATGTACAATTAACAAACAGCTAATAAACCTGGATTTATACCTAGATATTGTATATCTTTCAAAAATAACTATTCAAGTTGATAATCTATTAAAAACTGCAATTCCAGTATTAAAATGCAATTATGCCTATGACACAACAATGAAGAATACAATAAATATTTTTTTCCCCAAGTGGGAGGGTTAGAGTTAGGGTTTTTGTCTTTTAAGTCCTCCAAGCCTTGAGGACCTTATTTTTAAAGGTGATATTAATTTTCTTTAACATTCTTCTACTTTTCTGATTACTAACAACAGCAGTTTTCTTCTGAATTTTAGACTCTTGCGCTGTCTGAAACTTGCTATGGGCTTTTTTTTTTCCAATCTGAAATTTGCACATTTCTATAAAAATTTACTTCTGTCATTGAAGTATATGACTGTGATTTGCTTAATAATGCTTTCCAATTAGCAAAGCATTTACTGAGCTTTCACAGTCAATATTCTGTGATAGTAAAGCAAGCCCCTAAATGACCACAGCCCACTATTCAAAGAAGTCATGACAGAGGGCATTTTTTATACACATGGAAAACAATTTTGTTGCAACTGGAAAGGGAGTACTAAGAAAAGTTTAATTCCATTAGTATCAGCCAATATGAACATATAATAGCAGTGTGTTGCATAACAAAGCTGATAGAACTCTTCAAGATAATTCTGCTATGATAGATGAGAAACTGACATGGACAGCATGCATTTTTCAAGAAGCATTTGATAAGGAGACGTGTCAAAGACAACTGGTTGTCATAAGAAAACCTGTCTGGATGTATAACAAATTGTAGAGAACTGGAAAGTGTATAATGTCCTAAATACACGAAAATATTCCTCTTAGTAAGACAAACTTAGATACATAAACTTAAGACACATCAATGGCACAGATAACACTAGACGCCTGAGAAATATAAACATCTAGAAGGTAACACAGCAGACATTCTGCTGCACTGAGAGATACAGATACATACTTCCCTATATTTCAATCATCAATAAAGGCATCCTCATTCTGGATCATTGCTGGGATTGGATCATGAATCACTGACATTTTCAATTTTGTGCCAGTGCTTCTACAGAAAATAATGTATATGGAGGTGCAGCATGGAAGTCGACCTCCATTTTTTTAATTAGAGGCAAGAAGTCAATTGTCTACTGTTATTTTTACTTGAAGACTGCTTTCTTGCTATTTGCTCCCTTTTCAAGAAGCTATGCTAAAATTAAATTAACCACCCAGCACTGTAATTTAATGGACTATAAAATAATCTCTATACAAAAGTACAGAAGTCTTTAAAAGCTTTTGTATGGACTAGATAAAGCCTTAGGAAAACATACTAGGCTGAAAAATTATAGTACTGCAGTGGGAGAGATGAAGTGGTTTAAGTGTTCTCTGAACAGTGAGTGACCAGGTTCTCAACTAGTCTACCTCCTTTGAAATGAAGTCCCCAAAGACTGAAGGTCAACCACTGGTCAGCTTATATTTTCACATTCCCATCATAAATATTCCTTTGAGATGTGTGAATCTACTGTCCTTCCCAAGCCAGTGTAATCCTGCAGCACCAGATCAGTATTCAGGAAGTGTCAACAATTGGTAATTATTACCAGAATTGTTACATTGCTGTTTAGGTATGATAACTAATTAAAACTCAATCTATTCACAAATATTAGAAAACCTAAACATACTCTGTGTGCTTTTGACGAATACTGAAAAGTTAATAGGTACTGTTCACTTAAACTCATAAAAAGTTTTTACATCTAACCTCTGAAATTGTTTCATAATCAACTCTCAGTAATGACAGATTTCACTGAATTATTGTAGAGAATATCCAGGGACCGGCTGAACCCACGATGCTGAAGCAATTGTCTTTCCAAGAGCATCTGTGCTTATACAGCATACGCAGTAATTTACATTGGCTTGATTTTATTTTAAATCTTATACTGAACTCTTCAGCTTACTTTCCATATGTCTATAATATAAGAAATACGGCAGCATTGAACATAAGCAGTTATTTTATCTAGTGATCCTATTAATCAGCCCTCTACTGCATTCTTGCAGTCTCTCTTGCATACGGTTGTTTTACTTCTAGGATAAACATCTTTCTTTATTTTGAGTTGTTTTAAAGAATATTTTATGGCATTGCTATTTTAAAGCTATATCCTGGTTATGCCAATTGTTTCAGACAAATATTGGTAAGACTGGAAAGAAAGATGATGAACATCAGTCAGGATTAAAAGCTGTTTACGAACCATTATTTCCCAGTGGTCTTTTGCTGTCACTGTTGCACTAAGAGAGAATAAAAATTATAAAGGGTGGACCATTAGGGACTTGTCTAAACTACAGAGAGAACATTAAAAGAATGAACTCCTCATCTCATGCTTAAAACTATATTTCAGCCACTTTTGCAGCCTTTGGCAGCTTTTAGCATCCTTTCAAGTTAATGTCACACGACAGTGTTTTCAGCCTCACACATTTGAAGCATCTGTTTGTTTGTTTGTTTGTTTTTAAGCAAAATATGCTAAAAAAGCACTGGACAAAAAACAACAACCAAAATGTGCAAGCTCCCCATTCTCACAGATTCTCACTTTCCTTTACAGTTAGAACGAGCCCTGCTTTTGTTTTCACTAACGCTTTTATCTAGCAAAAGTTCACCTGTAAAGGATTCAGTGGTAACTATACACCTGGGAGAAAATTAGCTTAGCAGTTTGGGAAAATAACTGGAAAGCATTAATGGAAAAACAGCAAAATGTTGATTACTAATGCAGTCTTAAAGTGTACTGTATGAGAAACATACATACATACTACATGTACCAAAAAAACCTGTCTTGTGACAATTTTAACTAGAAAATCATGTAACAAAACTGCTCACAAAATAAGGAAATGAATTTGTTCTTCTTTTTCAGTTAATCCCTTTGATCCACCTAATTTAACCAAGGTTCAATAGTTTCAGTTAGATGCAAGTTACACCAGAATTAATCAGATGAATTATAGGCTGCAAAAATGAGCCTTAGTGTGATATGTCAGTCCATCACGCCCTTGGGCAAGCTGCATAGAGTGTAGCATTTATTTTGACAAGAGAACATTTAACTCCTAAGCCTTCTGTATTTCTTTGCATTTAGAGCCAGAATTGGTGCTTCCATACAAGTATGTAATAGCTTATTAGATATGGCCACCACAAACTTGTTGCTCAGTGATTCCAAACGATGGATAAACTCACAAAAAATATATTCCCATACAAGGACATGGTTAGAATTTATATTTTTGTAAACATATTCATGGAATTCAATTCCAATAATTTGATGTAATTCAATCATTTTAGACTTCTGGCTTCATAAAACAGATGTAAATACATTCTGCTGTAATTTTGCAGCATTGATATATATCTACACAGATCTGAATCAGGAAGAAATCCTTCTAGGATGGATGTGAATGACTCACAATACATCTGTCATTAATACATGTACACCTGCACAGATGCAAAAACAAAAACACAAAAAAATTCTTTGTGATCTCAGTTATATTATCCCATTAATTTATCAGTCAAATGAAGACATATATGAAAAGGAATTCTATTGTATATACTGCAGTAGCACAGTGACAGAAAAATTGTTCTGGAAAACAGAATGAACACAGTTGTGAAGTATACCTTGTGCAGCACAGTGAAACATATAAAACCAAAATCAAAATAAAGTCATTGCTATCAAACAGAACAGAACACTACCTTTCCTTATACCTAAGATTGGGAATTGTAAACATGTGAACGCATTCTTTTGTTGTTGAAATCGCACAACTCAACCTCACCTTCCTATTTATAAAGTTTCATAGAGTGACATAACTATTCCTGATAACTGCTGCAGAAGCAATATGGTTTTTTATAGAATTTCCATCCAACCTTTCTTTCCAGCTTACTTTGAGCATTTCTGTGAGATGGAGGCTAGACATATTCTGTGCCTTCATGTCCGCAGTAGACAAGTAAGTAACCACTACTTCTGCCACAATAAGCAAAGCATAAAAAATTACCTGGAATAAATATAGGCTTTTCTTTACCTTTACTCCATTGCGTGAGCATGGACTAATCTCAATTTTTTCTTCAAAGAGTAAGTAATTATTAATCTGGTACACGAAAGATTTTCTTATAGGCAGCAGTCACACCCCCTGATATATGCATTTTCGTACTCAGACATAACAGGATTACGACATAATGGCTTTGGGCCATCCATCTAACAGAAGTATGTATTATTCAGTTCTACTCTGATGAAAACACTGGCAGCTGCTAAAATGCTCACAGAAATCTCGCTGGACATTTATCCTTTGCACCACGTATAGCCTTGTAGGATGACCTACGCTTGCAAATTACAGTATCAAAAACTGTTTGCTGCTTTTCATAATAGAAGGTGCAGAAAGAGGTTACTGTGGAGAAGAATAAATTTGATTCTAAATAATTTCCTCAGTAAAACATTTATTATGAGTTAACAGGGTATAATGAAAAATCTTCACTTAAATATAGGCATTAATATTCAAAGTAATGAACTGTGGTTGCCTCCAAGTTTTGCTCTAGATATCTGCCTGGACCATGCTGGGGATGGCCTCCTGGGTCACGAACCACAACTGAAGGCTCTTCCCCTAGATCTTCATCTTCCATGCTTACTTTAAAGAGAAAAAACAGCACGCAACCCTCTTGCACTGAACGTATTACTGATGGAAGCACAGTGACACAGGGAATTGCTACTTCCCTAACAAAGCTACTAGGACAATCCAGGTCTAAATTACTCTGAAATGAGGGAAAAATATTGCAGCAGTCTAAAATTAGAGAGTATCTCGTGAGTTAGCTGGTTTAGAGCAGCATGGGATTCAACTGAGGGACAGAGATCCATCGAACTTGTTCAGATAGCATGTTGAAAGTGAAGGGCTGATTCAACCCCTCTTTGCAAATGCACCAAGCAGGGGTTTGCAGGTGAGGCCTCAGCAGAGAGGCCAACAGCCCAGCAGAGGCCCATAGAGGAGCAGGCCGTCCCCTGCAGCCCACGGGCACCATGCAGAGCAGATCCCCCATGCAGCACAGAGGAGCTCACGGTGCAGCAGTGCATGAGGCCTGAAAGCCACAGCCCATGGATACCCCTGCAGGAGCAGCCTGGGCCAGAGCTGCAGCCCAAGAAGAGCAGCCGGCGGTGGGGCAGGAGGGCTGGGGGAGGTGCAGCCTGTGGGAAGCCCATGTGCGATCAGCTGCAGAAGGACTGCGTCCTGTGGGAGGGATCCCATGTGAAGCAGGGGCAGAGAGTGGTCGTGAAGAAGTGGCGAAGACAAAGCATTACAGGCTGATCGCCACTCATTCCTTGTAAGGGAGTTCACTGGCACAGGTTGCCCAGAGAAGCTGTGGAGTCTCCATCCTTAGAAATATCCGAAACCTGACTGAGATGGGCAGTGTCACGGCCAACTCAGCCAGGATCCTGCTTAGAGCAGGTGGGGTTTGACTGGACAGTCTCCAGGGATCCCTTCCAACCTCAAAAATTTCTGTGATTCTACAAAATGACTCAACTGTAACCACCCGCTAAGAACACACTACCATCATAAAAGCTGAAATCACAATTGCATTCCCAGAAGAGAAGTGCACAGCTATGAACTTAAAGGCACCTTTGGCAATGGAGGTGAATGTAGCATTTCTTCCCTGAAAATCTAAAAGTTTTCTCTAAGCCAAAATTGTTAGCATTCTCGTATTTGCAAGGGAGCTTTGTGAGGCAAACATTCACATAAAACAAAACTTTGCCAGTACAAGCAATTTCTTTAAATAACGATTATAGTAATATGGTAAGCTTCTATTCACTAAAGATGGTTCTTAATTGAAGATTCAGTCCACCTTGCTTCCTTGGCTAATCCTTCTCTTACTGAAAATGCCATATTGGAATGAGATAATTGGACACTGTTTGAAATTACTCAGTTTTGTACATATAATTTAGAGGTCACTGCATGGTCAGAAAGGTATTTCAGAGTTGCTTTATTATTCCATTTGTGGAAATATGAAATAATAGTACCTAGGCTTTTTTCCATCAGAATGCTTTTCTCCTGCTTCACTACACAGGCTGCCTTTGCAGAAGCAATCTGTTGTTTCCCCAGGTCTACCTGTAGGGAGCACAGTTAGTCATGCTGCAGGGAACAGGAGCTATTCCAAAATTCAATTCTGCCTGTATTCTAGAGAACCAACACTGCTTCAGTACTTCAAAGCAAGACCAGATTCTTTCTTCTATCTGTATCTTGGCACAGATGTCAAGAGAATCAAGACACAGAATGTCTTTCAGATCCATCCCTTCCTTGCCTTTCAGTTTACAGCACCAGTCATTCTCCTGCTTATATATATATAGCACACAACAACTCGTGTGAGTACTGGGCATGAGGAAGATTCCATTTCCTTACCTCCTGAAAGGCCATAAAATTTAGAAAAGATGTTAGTTAATATTGATATGCACTTCTAGTGTCTGAAACATATAAAAACAGTACAAATCCCCCAAAATCTGGAAGTCATGGTAAATCTAAGCATTCAACACCTTTTGCATAAACTCAGGATATTCTGTGATTCTATAAAAAAGAGGATAGAGAATCTTTACTTTTGGCTGGAACACCTCATAAAGAAGAAGATGATGCCTTGCTTTCTCCAGTCTACTCAGCATTCTCCCTTTCTACCATGGATGAAGTTTTATCTGCTACACTTTATGTGTGGCATGGGGAGAGACGCATATATTGAAGCTAATCTGACAGTCTGGATCACTTTGTAAAAAGAAAAGTTTTTGCCTCATTCCTTTTCTTTAGCATCATGCATGTTTATTATTTAACCCTAGCGATGATGGAGGAACATAGATTTGGGGAGGAAACAGAGAACATCAGGCTTCTGGGGATGCAAGGGAAAAGTCACACACGGCAAGAGGGAGAAGGTGCACTGTTAGACTTGGGGGGGAGCAAAAGAATTTGGCAAAGAGAGACAGTGTGCAGTAACAAAGCTTCCAGTATTTCCAGTTACCAGCAGAACATTTGGCAGAACTCGTGTCAAAGAGTCCTTAAGTTCATATATGCATTTCATTTCCATTGTCTGATCCAGCTGCAGCTGGCTGAACACTGCAGCAAACAAAGGGCTGAAACATTACTAAAACTTGCCCCACGTAAAGTCAGAGAGGTCCTACCTGTCTAAAGTGAGAAGTCAGAAGATGAACCAAGGCTCATGAAGACAAGTGATAGAAGAAAGCATTCGTTGCTTGTTATTCCAGTTTGCTATTAGTTGCCTAGATTCACTCTACACATTTGGATAAACTCTCAAATAAGCTGCATAAGGAGCACGTTTTCTTCCTGGATGCTGCCATGCATACCTTTATTAATGCTAGCCCAGATTTCTTTAAAGCATTCTATACCTGAACGTTCACAGTGAAGTGAAGCTGAAGTAACACAACTGGTGAATGATATATTAATACCAATGCATTGATGTGTATAGCCTGCTGTTAGATTCCAAGGAAAGGGTTCATTTTTATTGATGGAATTTTTAACAACCTGGGCTGTGCCTTTTTGAGGCTATCTTTCTGCTACTTCTATTGGCAATGAGCAAAAGTGTCTCACTAAACAAAAAATCTCTAAACAGGGCATTTTCCACACGGAACCTCTTTTAGACATTTCTGTTTTCTTCTGGTCCATTAATAAGTTGTATGGACTCAAAAGGGACCTTCAGTCTTCAAAAATTTCACAGAATGGAGAATAGATGCCAGGTACTGAGAAGAGTATGATTCATTCTTTGGTCTGATAGTTCTGTGTTAAGATGGAGTTGTGGTAAAATTGACATATTAATTATTTAAGACTGTTTAAAATATAAGACATGATTTCTAAATGTCAGAGGAAAATACTCTCCATTGATCTATACAGAACAAAATAGAGACCACTACAGCTATCAGATACCTAGTCTGACCTTAAGCTTGATTTCTACCATCCCCCATTCTGTTGATTTTCCTTAAGGCTGAAAATCACAGAGCTGAATTAGGATGCTACATTCCCATTTAGGCACTGATGACCTTCAGGATGCATGTCAGAGTACCTGATCACGTCATGACAGCCTGTCACGCCTGGGAGTCTGCAGTTGACTCTTCTGCCCACTCCTTACGGCTCCTGTTGCTCATCCATTGCTGCCTTCTAACTCTCTCCAATCCTACAATCACATCTGCTCAAGAATCCTGGTTACTTCCCTCCCAAGCTTCCTTCTCTGAACGTCTAGATTCATACACAATTCAGAGCAGCTCTAAAAGTGGTGTTGAGCTTTGTTCTACAGTAGGCAGGACAAGTCCTGATCCTACTGAATCGTGTAGGAGTTTCTGGTTTAATTCACTGGTTTTAGTGTCAGAGCAGAATTAGGCCATTTGATACTAAATTCTCAGGATGTGCCTGAATAAAAATAGTACAAATACTGTGGAATTCAAGCTCTTCATTCATAATATATTCATCTTGAAGTGCACAGCTGCCATGCATATATTTATGTAACTGCTATCTGTAGAAATATTTAAGCATTCAGTTCAACTCTGAAAAAAATATTTAGAAAAGTTAAGGAAGTCTAAATGGTGACAGAAAGGAAGAGGAAATAGCCATTAGACAAACATGTCTTCAGAAAGCAGTAAACCTCTAACATTTTCATCTACATCACTGAAGAAATATAGAAGGGCTAGAAAACACAAAGAGAGGGACAAGGATAATCAGACATATGGAGCAGGAGGGAAATATAAGCAGGCTGCAGCTTTTCAGCCTATAATTAGACAGTTTAAGGTGGCAATGATAAGCATCTCTGTGAGAAATATTATTCACTTTTCACATTAAAAATACTTGAAGCAATCAATACAACTCTCAAACAGCAGGCTCAAAACAGAGACAGTGCACTTAATTTACAGAATTCATTTCCAGAACATGTTACCAATAAAGCAAAACAATAAAGCAAACAGGTCAAAGAACAAGATTGGATAAATTCGAGAACAACAGAGACAATAGAAGCTCTGAAACAAAGTATGACCTCCAGCCCAAGAGAATCAGACCCAGCAAAAGCTTCACAAGCACCAGAGAGGAAAGTGGCAGCAATTTCTCTGCATTCCCTCTCCTGTGTTCACCATAACCATCAGCTCCCAAGATCATGGATTCTCTTCATTACAGCTGATGTCACTCACACACTTGCTCTACCCAGTTCCCAAACTCCAAAGATAATTTTTTTTTTATCCTTGCACATAAGTTGGTCTGTATATGCAGTAAGTACTGGAAGCTGCGGGAACATCTCTGCCTTCCCACTCAGCCCAGCTGTTTGACACAACCATGAGAAACCTCATTACATCTGCATCCACTCCTTACAGATTTCTATTCCTTTCCTCTCTAAACTCATCTGTGACAAAGCGTTTAGTATCACATGGTGTTACAACACAAGCACAGTCGTATTAATCAGCAATATTTTTATTCTGTTGCTTCTCTGGCAGGCTCCTGGCAGCACAGCAACAAACATTCTAGGAATAAATGAGCTTTTAAGTGCACCAGACTTTACTATTCAGCTGCTGGCATGTGGTCTCTGATCAAAACTCAACTTATACAACCCCTGTATAGGCAGCACACCAAGTAGCAGTAGAGCAGTAGTAGCAACAACACTAATAGGCAACGTAGGGCACTGATCTGATCTCAGTTCAAAGAATGCAGGTCAACTCTCCTCCTAACTATACCAAAATCTATTACTTTAGAGCCTCTTTTGCTTAGCTATTCCGATACACTGCTGAATGACAGGGATGTAGGTAAGTAGGAGCATGATGCCCATTAAATCTCCATAAACAATTAACTTTTGCAGCTGAGCTCTACAACAAAACACCCTGCCTGCTGCCGTGGGATGTTGCTTCACTTCATGTAGGTCATTGGTGAGGTAACAGACGGTTCTAACCAGCAACAGCAAAAACGCACCAAACTCCCAGCACAACACATTCTTTGATGGGTCTTAATAAAAATATAGATCAATTTTATAGCACACAAAATGAAGAAAAAGCAATTACCTCACTTTAGTGTATTTAAAATGTTTTTAAAGCACACAGCATTTTACTGCTAAAAATACCCCAACAAAACATACATCCAATGTAAAAAAAAAAAAAGCCTTAAACTTACCTCTTAGTTTACACTGATTTAATATATTTTTTCTTCTACTTTTCAACTTTCCTTGCATCTTGGGAATATAGTGGTTTTCTCCACCCGCTTCCTTCCTCTCACCTCCTCCCCCTCCAATCTGGCCTCCTTTCCTTCCTTGGAGGTTTTTAAGCTTTAATTTGAGAGTGTAAAGCTGAAAAATATTTGATACAATTTTTTTTTTTAATTAGAGAATTGAGCTCCTCACCATGGTTGAAGCATTTCTGGGAACAGCACCAAAAAACTTGCAGCTACTGCACTGAGTAGCCACAGCATCTCTCTTAAAATCATCACTCATTTATTTTTCCCAGACAACTAGTGGTTGAGCATTTCACTTACAGACATGACTGCAGCTTAGGAGATTGAGGCTAGAAATGAGATTCTTTGTTCAGTTTTGGAACACGAAAATCAGATTCCCAAATTCCAGTGTGGGCCCATCTCCAGCTGGAACAGGAGCAAGACTCACCAAGTGGCATTTGACAGCATATGAGATGAGAACTGGGTTAGTCATGTTTTCAGTGAGCTCAAAAGGGTATTGATGATTGCATGTCCTAACTGGAGGAGGTGGCTGTCAGCCTGCCTGCAGCGTGCGCGTCACCACAACGGGGAAGGGGAAGTATTTCAGAGCTTGTGTGGGATTGGGCTCACTGAACGGAGCACTTGGGAAGTCTCCTCTCCTATGAGCTGGGTATTGTTGGGGAAGAAGAAAAAAAGAAAATAATGACAGGTTAGATATAACTGGCTAGGGCCTCTGCAATGCACGCTCACACTGAGGCATGCATGAGGGACGTGTCCCTCACACGAGGGACTCAGCATTTCCAGGTGCTAGTGAGCAGCAGCCTGCAGCCTACTTTAGGTTTCCATTTAGTGGCATTACATTGTCTTTACAGCCTCAGTGTATTTATTTTTTAATTCTTGATGTAATATGGTAACAGGTTGCTTTTACCTAATAAAAAAGATTTTCTTGAAATGAAATAAAATTATTGGCAATGCTAAAAATATCATATTTTGCTTAAATGTTACCCGTATTTCAGGGCTGCAGATTATTTCAGTCTTCATCTCCATACCTTGCTTAGTCAAAGACATTACATTTCACTCTTTCCTCTTAAATCAGTCTTTTTAACCGCCAGTTCTTATTTGCTGTAATTCAGCAATTACTGGTCTGCTCTTTGACGCTACACATTCTTCTAAAGACAGTATTGCCTTTTCAGGTATTGCATTGATCAGAAACTGGTTCTTAATTTAGCTTTAGCATAATCTAGCATGTATATTTCTGTAGACTTAATATGTATTGGTTATGTAAAATCAGTTCTGAATTAATTTATCCCAGATGCATTAGCTTCTACTCCTTCTCAATCTGATTATGATGCATTGATAACGCCTCTTGCTCATGTTTCTAATCTCTAAGTATCTTCTAATTTCTGTTTCCTGCTGTTTACATCATCTGCTGACTTCATTAACATGCTGTTCACTTGTTTTCTTTAATACTATTAATGAATTTGTTAAATAAGATTGAAACAGAGACCAATTGTTATGGTACTGCATCAGACAACTGGGATGTGCCATCAGCCAGGTTTTTCTGCAGCAAGGCTGTTTCTCAAAATCATTCCTTTTAATTACTTTCAATAAGGTATTACTTGTAGAATTGACTGTTATTTAATTGTGGCCTTACCAAGAAACTGTTTGGGAAACCTTGGCATGGAAAAGCTGACTGTTTATGTAAGTGCTCTTGTTTAAACCGAACCTACAGGAATGTTTGGATTGGGTTCAAAATGGGATTTAGGCTGCTTACTTCGGTTCTCCTTTCTATTTAATCTCATCACGCTCACTGCTTCATACCATAGTTACCCTAACAGATTTGAAATATTTGAATTAACTCCATGCAATTGATAAAACAATTTAACTTGCTCAAAAACTGTGCAGAAAGACACATGTTAACAAACAATATTAAATAGAAGATATTATTATGTTTCTTAATAGACACAGATAGTGTGAATATATATGAATGTACAGCAGACAAACATTTCCAAGTACATTTGCAGTGCAATTAAGGGAAGCATGAGCAGTGTCTCTCTGTTAAACATTAAAAACAGATAAACACAGAGAAGGAAAGGCTGATTTTAGCTAACACTGGTGGTCTGCAAACAGACTAACTGAGAATAAATTAGACTAGAAATGAGAAGGTATATAACAACCATCAGGAACGTGAGGCTCCAGATAAGCCTTCCAGTACACGTAGCCAAGGCAACGGAACTAATGTCTTTAATACAAAGCTGGATTGGTTCAGGGAAGGAACTGTCGAGTGGTTGCACAAAAAGGCAGCACACCCAGCCTTGATCTCACACATGCCCATCCTCGTCTTCATGTCAGCTCTATGAGCACAGCAGTAAAGAACAGCACATCTTAACCCCAAACTTTGCCTTCAGAATTACTGATTGTTGTCAAGCCCTTTATTTTTTTTCATACCGAATGTCTGAAATTAATGCTGGTGCACCTGAGTTGCCTGAAATCTAAAATAGGGAAATAAAATCATTATTTTTTATTACTAGGTAGAAGCTAGAGGCTATAATTTAAAGTGCCAGAATTCTGGCACCTCAAACGTTAATTGCCAGCAAATGCACAAAGGGAAAAGCTTCACAGGCAAAGGCAGTCCTGAATGGGCCCCTGCACTGGGCAGCATCTTGGCTGAAAAGCTCACATTTCCCTCTGCTTCCCACAGCAGAATCGGGGTCTGCTGCCTCCCAGTCCCGTCAACACAGACCTGAGGAAACAAGAAATAATCTAGACCACAGGAACACGTCCTTGCTATTTGCTCTTCATTCAAACCCAGAAAGCATGGAGATCTTTCAAGATTTGGAAAAGATGGAAAATATTTGAATCCAGGTCCCTGGATCTATTTTGGATGTGTTGGAGTGCTGGAGATGATAGCAAAGGACAACTGGGCATTTCTATTCTCATAACATTTTGGGTATATAGGTCACTACATTCAGAAGATTTCAGCTCAAAAACCACTTCCAGACATGTGAAAAAAAATAAAAAATAAAAAATCAGCAGATCCCTTTTTATACATTGAATGCTGGTCTCAGTTAAAAAGAGTAACAAAATATTTGCTCATGGATATGTATGTGGAACAAAGTGTTCTTGGTCCTGCTCAGAGCATTCTTCTCTCAGTTTTAAACTCTCATCAGTGGGAGAGGGGCCATCAGCGGAAGGACCTACTTAACCTTTATAGTGCATTATTTACATAGACTACTCAAAGCAAGCTAACAGGGCTGTTACTCTAGGTATGATCTCTGTATATGGTTGAATAGTTCTTAGCCTCTTGAAAGCACAGGATTCATTGTTTTCGATCAGCCTATGATCATAATGATACAAAGAAAAATCACAGTAATTATAGAGCAGTCTTCATAAGAGCTATATTTAATAAGCTATGTTCATCTCTGTTCCAGCTCCACTAGCTTCTGTCAAAAGCAAGGATATATTTAACTGTTATGTGCTAGCTTGCATAGCTACAGTAATTATTCTTGAGAAAGCAGTACTGCTCTTTGGTTCATTTGGAGGTTAAACCTTGCCCTCTGTATATTTAACAAAAATACTGAATAGTTAAAATAAATCAAGAATACAATATATGTTCATGGAGTTCAAGCATTCGTTATGAAATCTCATTAAAAAAAGGTTTTGTTTTGTTTTGTTTTGCTTCTCAGTTTGACAGCAGAAAGTGTAACAAAAGGCAAACATTTACACGCATATTTATACCCATACACGTATACGTGTGTGTGTATAAATACATATGTGAACATGCTGGCTAGAAACACCAGCCGGCAGCGTACCATCAAAACTCTCTTTTTCACTGGATTACTGACTGGTGTAGAATTTAAGAACTACACTTCAGCATCAGTAATCCATCAGAAGCTGCAAAAAATGGAAAACGTATCTTCTTTGTCTAGAGGAGATCACAAAGCCTAAGATAGCAGGAGGAGACAGACAGCTGTGTAGTACAAAGAAAACATGAAAAAAGTTTCTCAGCATACATCTCAGTGCAAGCGTGTATAAGCTGAGCATGAGACATCATCTGTTGCCATCATCAGGTGGTGTGCATTTATCGGTTATGAGGCCTCTGCTAATGCTGTTTTGAATTATTGCTAGAAATTTATTTCACTATGATATGAACCAATAACAAGGAGCTCATGGTAATAGCAAAGTCCGGTGCTGTTTCACCTGTGCGATTTAACTGGGGGGAAAAAAATCCCCTCTTCTTACAGTGCAGTAGGAAGAGGATTGTCAGTGACTTCAAAGTCTAATAGTACACGCTACTAATAGTAGCGTGCAACTTCCAGTCTGGTATCATTTCAGTCTCACTCATTCTTCATAATTAAAAATACTGTTTACTTCATAGAAAATTTTCAGTAAGAAACGATGTAATTTAGTTTGTTGTCGGTTGTTTTTTTTCTTACACTCTGCATTGTGTTCTGCTCCACATGTGCTTACTGGCTGCTTTCCTGAAGAGGAGCCACGTGCATGCTGGGGAGGAAGAACAGGGCTTGGAGAATTAAATGTAAAGGACCAGCATACAATAATTCTTTATCTGGTAAGTGAGGTATGGGGGCAAATTTCACATAAAAATCAAAAGAGTTCAGTGGGGCTAAACAACAGCTTACATAATATTAAGGAAATAAAAGTCCAAGATCTTAACAGTGTGCTTTAAGGCCATGCCAGAATTCCACACTTCCTTCCTGGTCTTAAAAAGCACGGAGTGTCCCAGCCTCCTCCCATCTAGTCCACTGCACACAAGATATCCATCTTCTCACCCTTGCTATCCAACACAGCTCGAATGACAGCTTTATGAGCCCCAAGACAAAACGTGCTGCTCTGTAAAACAAAACTTTGAAAGCACACGCAGCATTTGCAGGCAGGTTCGCAGGCTTCATATGTGTCTGTGCATGTTTATGTGAGCGCATGACACCAGAGCACTGAACCTATTGATTAATTTCTAATTATAAGGGAAGTGAGTGAAGCGTTGGGAAAAATTCTGAAGCAATCTTGTATTGTGATATGCAAAAGAACGCAAGCAGCAGTTCATTGGTGTCTCCATAGAAACAAGACATATTGGAGGGTGTAAGACATTGTCAGAGGACTAAAAAAATTCAGCTTCAGCAGAAAACAGAAAAGCACCTAGGGATTATATTTTTTTAAAGCAGGAAAACAAAATTAATTATTCATTTCCTATATATGAAGCATCCTTTTTTTTTTTTTTGATGAGTTACTTAGTATATATCAGGATAAACTTATGGACTGGCTAATCCTATGATTTTCTAATCCATAAAATCTGTAGCAAACGCATGGTTACGCTTCTAAGGATAAAGCCAAAAAGGAATAGAAGTAGTCTCTCAATGAATAATTGAAAGCCACATTCAACATGCTGTTAATTCTCTGTACCATTTTCACACTTGCCTCAGACACATTGCTCCTGCACTCCCCTGGACCCCTGCCCATCTGTGGGACCCTGTTGTGGCCTCTGCAGAAGGCGACCCCAGGATGGTGAAAGGCAGTGGGGAGATACTGCCTCACTGAGACACCGCTCCCAGTCTGCTCAGCCTTCCTCCTACTTCCAGGTTTGTGGCACGCAGCTGCAGTGACTATTTTTAAGATGCTGAACCCCCACACAGAATGGGTTAAAAAAGGCTCATCTCCTATGCCAGAACTGAAGCTATGTTGTTGTTTTTTTTTTAATACGTGACCAAGAGACCTGAGCCAGCTGGTAGCTTCACAAGTTGCATTCTCTTCCCTGATTTTCTGCCCAGAGCTGGCTGTGGCAGCCTCAGGGACAGTCTGCCAGCTGAACCAGCCTCAAAACCCTTGGCCTCCTCTCCTAAAGATACTTCCTACCCACAGAGCAACCCATTGCTGGAGATAACTCTATTGAAAGGAATGCCAGAGAAATCAGGGGGCAGTTACCTCCTCGAGTGGCTCCTACCCCATTCCCACAAAAGCAGGATAGGAAGATTCCATTGCCCTGGGCCACAGATAAGGTAGCAGCACTCCGACTCATGCCGTGTAACCCAAATGAAGCTGACTACAGCCATCCTCTGAATAACCAGGCTCTTTCCTGGTAATACTGTGTGCCTCCATGCCATGGGGATGTCCAACCCTCCCCTGACAATTAACTGCCTCAAAGAAGTTTGGTCACAAATACAAGGAGTAAGGAACAGACGAAAGTATGAGACATTCCATCTGCAAGCAAAAGTTAAGGGTTCTAAAAAGATGTCTCAGTCAGTAGAAAGGAAAGAGAGGTTTAATCTGAAAAGAAAAGGCTTGTTTGGCTGCTTCTTGGTGTTCTGTACAGAGTACCCATGTTAGTAAAAATATTCGAAGGGCAAACTGAAGACAAAGCATTACATCTTTTTTATCAGTTCTGGTTTCCATCATAAATATCCAGGCATCAAAGTTCTGTCAGAGGATGCAGTGATTTTCCAGCCCTCTAATGACTTGCATCAGGATGCACCTACGAACAGACACACGCCTGTAATTAATAAAGTGTGGCGTATGCCAGACAATTGCCAGACTTGATTCAAAATAAAAATGGGACGAGGACTGACTGTGGCTCATTTGTGTTCAGCTGTGCTGTACAACATTTGTGAAAAGACAGTCTTGCTGTTATGTAACACAAAAGTGAGGGGAAAGACACTCATTTACACTACCAGAGTGTGTGCATGTTGTGTAATCCATGCACCAAAGCCGAAAGCACTTCACTTTCTTACAGTAACTTATCTTTTGCAGACAGTATCAAAAACACATCGCTGCCTGCACAGGATCTACTTCCAGTTACATATCCCTGAAAAAGTTAAAATTGATAGGTACACATTCAAGAGAAAAATATTTTAAAAGATGTGGAATATTACAAGAAATAGTTAACATTCCCTATTTTTTTCTAAAGATACAAATTACTGGGATTTATTCTTGCTCTTACAAGGACCAATGCTAAGGCCCTGTCATTGCCTTTTTGGGCTTTGGATAATGACTGATCATCACTGATATCCTACACCTTTGCTTATATGTGCTGTTCTTCCCTGTGTAATCAAACATCCTACTGATGTTTGGGTTATTTCTCATGCAAGTAGAGTGTACAGAAGGAATAAGAAATAATGACAAAAACATGCTGTTCTGAAGGACTCAGTGCTAGGCTGCATCTTTAAGGAATATCTTCAACTCTTCTTTTTTGTATCTAGACAAACAGAAAAAAGAGCTGTGTGATCTCAAATATTCTAGATTCATGTCCATCACAGCGGTCACAGCTTTATGCTTCCTGATAGACAATGACATAAAATGTAGGAAGGTTACAGTAATATGAAGTTTGTTCTCCCTTTTCTGTACCCCCTACTCATTTTCCACACAAGGCAGTTCAAAAGGGAAATGATTAATATTTTCTCAAGTCATGCTTTAAATTCAGATTGAAGTGAAACTAAGAAATGGCACTCAGAAAGGAAGTTATGGTGCCATAACACCTGATACAGAGTTTCTGATGTCTACAGCGTGACCATGTATTACAGCAATTCTAGATTAAATTAGATAGAATGGTGATGACAGATCTCATGAGAAAATTAGCTATAGCTTATCCAATAAAGTCTTTATTATCTGTGAAGCATACTTGACATTTATTTTTACTATGTATGATACTTCCTAGTAGCCTATCCAAACAATCTCACTAAATGCTTTCTCTATCACAGTTTATAGCTACTTTACTTGGTATTAGATTTATTGCATTAATGGAATTTAAACATGATTCTGTCATTAGGAATACACCTTGCATTCCCAGTAATGATTTGTTTAGTCTTGTCAGGTTGACATGCATTTGTGAAGATGACTTGCATGCTGGACAAGCTAGAAAAGACCATCCCTTATACTGTCACTAGATCAGCTAAGAGGCAAACCTATTCCTAAACATTTCAAGTCTAGGTAGCAGCCATCCGTGATCCTAACGAGGTGTTTGGTCCCAAGACTGTATTAGACGTATTGCTGAGGGAACACAGTGAATTTCCCTACTCTCTGTTCTAGGTACAACAGGATAAAAGATATGCACCAGATCTTCCGTCGCTACTATGGTCAGATCCCACATGCACATGAGCATAAACTTTCCAGAGATCTCAACTGCCTGAGTAGCTAAGGCTGTCTGAGTCAGGATATGTGAAATTGCAGCAGTTACTGGAGAAAAAACATCAACCATATTGGCTCTCATGGAATTTCGTCACACACAGTGATCAGAGGTGGGAAGAAAATGATGGATATATTTAAGAAAAATTGAAGACTACTGCACTGTGTCCATCATTCAGGTCAGCAGTTACAGCTACAGCTGTAGCCTGAGATTGGTGAATAACAGGTCTAATTCCTTTGCCAAAGGTTTCTTAAGAGATATGAGAGAAATTACTGAGCCTCCATTTATTACGTACAAATGGGATAGTGTTCTTTCCCCACTTCAGATGTGTACTCAGATGAAGCCTGAGACAGGTTGTGGCAGTGTGAAACTGGCTTACATTACTTTGTTCATAAACATATGCACACAAACACATATTCATATGCATAGAATTATAGAATGGCTTGGGTTGAAAAAGGCCTTAAAGATCATCTACTTTCAACCCCCCTGCTGTGGGCAGCATTGCCAACTACTAAATCACAGGATCCACATATACATAGGTCTGTACATTCTCAGTAATGGAACGAATGTGAAAGATTTCACAAAGTGAGCCTAAATAAACACCCCAGAACAGGTGCTTTCCTAAAATCTGAAGGCATCAAGTCTTATTTGGAAGGAGAGATGATTTTGTAGATACAAATATATTCACAACATCCTTCTCCAGTTCATCCACGACAGCACAGTGCAACATTCTTCCTTCAGGTGTTTTATCACTTCAGCATATAACAAATTGATTGTGAGCATATAGAAGTGGGTTCATTTGGATTTTTGCATTCTCTATTTTTAATGCAAGTCTCTCTGAACAACTTTACTACTTCTCTTAATTAAAATAAAATAAAGCAGAAAAAGGACACAATAATTTTACTGCCAGAGATGCCTTTAGCCCTAAGCATTCTAAGCAAGGCAGAAATGCACAATATGTTGCTTAGTACTTCTGCCCAAGTAAAGCTGCTGATATTGAAGAATAACCATACATCCAAGAGACAGCCTCAGACACAGACAGATTGACACAGCACGGGGCAACTCTTCTTGTCCAGAATCTGCAAGAGCCTGCTTGTGAAACTTTGGCAAGAGTAAGCCTGCACCATGTGCATCTCCTTGTAAGTTTAATTGTCTGTATACAAGCCATTAGTTTACCTTCAGGAATTACTTTTCTTGACATTCTCCTCCTTATTTTGCAGCATTGTGGCTAAATGAATATGACTATTCAGAAAATTAAAGCCAATTCATAGTAAGTTGAGATTTATAAGCAAGCCTGAAGCCAGAGATGATGAGTTAGACTGAAAAATAAAATGAAAAAAAAAAAGGCTCCAAACCAGTACTGAATTTTTGAAAGCAGAGGTTCTTAATTGCTCTTATGGTAGACCACAGCTTTCCAAAGCTGAGGTGTTCATCTCCTGACATCAGTGCACCATAGTGCAGACCTCACATTCCTTCACTGTGAATCTATCCAGATTAACTGCATTATTTAAGGATAATCATATAGACTATCCATATCACTTATGGTCAAAGTTAATCAACCTGTTTCTAATTTTCTTTTTGGAATCATACAGTTTTTTTTGATAATTTGGACTTGGTTTCATAGAAATCAATTTAAATAGGCCCAGTGTTCGTTCTGTATTTGGAGACTACATGAGGCTCAAGTAGGCTCCTGTGGACTTATACAGGATTTCTGTCAGCAGAAATCTAAAAATCACTCAAATGTGGAGTTCTTCCATTGCTGTGACACTTCCTTGAAGACGTGAATTTCACTGGACAGGAAGAACCTCAGTATTACTATGAAGGTTCAGTCGAGTGATCCAGAAGATCATTTACCACCACATTGCAGGGAGCAGCTCACATCAAGGGACGAAGTCAAGCTTCCTCTTATGGAAGAGGAGATATGCTAGCTGCAGCTTGCCTCAGCAGGAAGCTACTGGAGGTGAAACTGCTGCAAAATGTGCTGAAAGCATTTGGACTGGCTGCCTTCTGGTGAAACATTTCTACTCAACCTGAAGAACATTCTCTGTGAGTAAGAATGGGTCTTCTCCAGCACTAAGATGCTCATGCCCTCTTTGTGGCTGAAGTTAGGACTCAGAGCCACGCACACTGCTTTGACTTGCACAGTGTTGGATGCAGTATTATCTCACAGGGTCTGGATCACGTTGGAGATGGACAACAAAATGAAAAACAGTGTGGATCTTGTTGCTTCTAAAAATATATTCTTCCTCATATTGAAAACTTTTGCAAGTAATTGATCCATGCTTTGAAACTTGAGTGCTTTCTTTTCCACAAAAAGTATCTGAGAGTGTTTTTATGAGCAGAAACACTATGAAATTTATCCAAATAGTTATTCAATACCTCACTAAAAACTGGGTTTCCTCACCTGGAAATTTTCTGTGACACTTTTTAAAACTAGTGCAACAAAATCTCCAAAGACATCAGAATAAAAAAGATTAAGTTTTAAACAGAGGAAATTCGGGACAACTTTGAAATTTCAGATCAGGGTTTCATTTTTCATCCAGGTCTGTCCTACACTGCTTCTCTCTCATGAGAAAAAGGCAGGATGCAACAGCAGAGAAAGGTTATAATACTGAATTTTCTATTTGGTTTGCCTACACATTACCTACACATCAGTTGTATTACCTAAGACTCCTTAAATTGCAGCCCTAAGGAGTGATAACCACGTATATTAAGAACTTTACATTTAAAACATTTCCCAAAAAAGCACCGCACGGTGTGGGTGTAGGTGGGAAGGTGTTGGCAGCAGGGAGGCTACAGGGGCTTCTGTGAGAACTGCAGAACAGACCTACTGGAGGACACAGCTGGGCCTGTCAGCCACACTGGTGGCACATCAGTGGAAGGGTGCTAAGGAAGGAGCAAAAACGCTGCGGCCAGTGGGGAGGCCATAGTAAAGTAGGTCTTTCCCACAGCCCGCGGAGAGCCCCACGGGAGCAGGCCCTGCGCTGGAGGTGCAGCCCGTGGAGAGGAGTCCACAGTGAGCACACCTACAGTCCGTGCCAGAGACCCATGCTGGAGGAGGGGAGAAGCGAGGAGAAAGGAGCAGCTGATGGGAGCTAGCATGGACCTCCACACCCCTTCCCACACCCCCTCCTGTGCTGCCTGGGGGGGAGGAACAGAGTTGTGAATTTGAGCCTGGGAAAAAAGGTGCCATTGGACAGAAGGCATTAATTTAATTCATCTTCGTTTCTTGCTTTCTAGACCTACTTTTATTTCACAATACATTAATTTCCCCCAAGTCAAGCCTGTTTTGCCCATGATGGCAGTTGGTAAGTGATCTCCTCTGTATGTCCACCCATGAGCTTCTTCACTTCATTTTCTACCCCATATCTCCTGAGGAGAGGGAGCAGGAGAGTGGCTGGGTGGGTGCCCAGCAGCTGGTCCACATCAGCCCAACACAAGCATTGAGATACACTGTTCTAGCAATTCAGTACTTCATCACATCAAATCTGTTAATTACACGATTTTTTTTATTATTATTATTTTTCTTTCTGAAGTATTTTTGTGTTGATTTGTTGAGTTTTGTCATTATAGCAAAGAACCACAGATCAGGTTAACTGTCTTTTTACAAGAATATTTCATAAAATTGTTAAACAACTTGGTGGACAATGCACTGTTCCTTGCTGATTTCTGCGGACTGAAGACTGAGGAAGCCTTCCTCTGCCTGAGGTTATCTGGCAAGTTCTGATGGCACAGGGAATGCAATTCCAATGTTCTTCCTATGGCCAGTCCTGGTCTTTGAAGCAGCACATTTAACCCCTGTAGTACCTCACAGGAGTGTGAAAGATCCACAAGAAGAGTAGGTGTGGAGGAAGCGGGCCATTATCTGGGAATCTAGTCTGAGCCACTCCAAAGGAAAAGCAAATCAACTCCCCAAACTAAATCTTACTTGCAGTGATGTAAACTTGGAATAATTTAAACTAATGCAATAGTGATTCAAAAGACAATCTGCTTCATGAAATGCTAAATCACTAAACCCTCCACCGAAACGGATCTCAGGTTTTACAAGATGATTTTTAAACATGTTCTTATTGGTGCTCATGAATAAACATTGTCTTGCTGAAAATAAGGATCTTTCTGTGCCCAATTCAGGTTTTCACTTACTTCTTACTGTTTTTCCTCTCTTAACAGCATATGCTGCTTATATCTTAGTGCTTATACATTATCGCAATACCTCTGCCCAACATTTTATTTTAGCAGTATACCTAGCTGTGTTCTTTCTTTCCATTTTGTGTTGCCACTCTGATTACCAGCGCATCACCATTTTTGTTTTACTCCTGTTTTAGTAGAAAGGAAAGAAATCTATACAGAAATCTGTAGATTCACCTAGGCCCCTTTAGATGCATACATTAATAAGGTACATGAGAAAAACTAAGTGAGTTTTAATGCTTCTCATGAGCATTCTCACTAATATTATGTCTAACTAATACTGAATACATGAAAAGTAGCTAACGGATTCCCACCTTCTCAGTTTACTTCCTAACCTCGTGAATATGACTGTTGAAAGATGATGTTCATATGGCAGTCACAGTTGTAGTTCATAATGGGAATGTGTTGAGCAGAAGTGAATTTATACATCCTGGGTAGACATCAGGGTATTACTACATCCAATTTTGTCTACTGGTAAATACCCCAATTTGACTGAGAGGATCTATAACATTTTGCTAAAAAGTAAATGAAAAATCAAAATTTTGATACCAGACTATGGAATACTCGGTCACATGCCTGAACCTATTGATTTTGCAAGGTTAGGGAAGCTTCAGTAGATTCCCAGTTCCCTTTACTTAGGCACATACTTGAGTCCTCTCATATTCTATACAACTTCTCCATAAGTGTCCTTCATTTGAAGAGAAACAGCTGCTAGCAAGGTAATCTGTGCCTGAAACAGTATCCAGGAATCCTAATCTCAGTTATTTTTTCTGCTTGTGGCACAACTCAGCTGTGTGAAAAAGGCCACTTGAATCTAAGCATGAAAACATTAATGTAAAATGTTTTGTTCGGAGGAATCTCCATTAGCCAATATTCAATCCTATTTTGATAAGTTCACAGATTTCAGCGTCTCAAAAAATTCCAAGCATGTCAGCTTCACCCAGATTCCCTTGAAGTAGGGATGCAGGTGCCATACCCACATGACCAAGTGCAATCCCATGGAAATCTCAGATTTTCAGATTCTTAATGGCAAACTATCTGGAAACTCAAGTGCAGCTTATTTTATTTTGAAAGTAATCCATTTGAAAGCAGACAGTTAAACTTAATTGTTATGTCGTTTCAGATGTGTGAAAATTGTAGAAAGCAAAAAAACCTATTGTTTCACCCTTAGGGAGTAGGGGGGGAAAGTTCTTACTGTGTTCTGAAAATGTGCCGTGCAAAAAGAAGAAAAAAGAAAACAGTTGATCTCACAGTAACTGTTAACAGCATTTGGAACTGAAATCAGCAGAAGAGGAATTGTGCCATTAAATTAATACTATAGCAGTACTCTTGAAACATAATGTTAAATATCTGAGGTGGTTTCCAGAGCTGTGTGTTGCTAACGGATATCTGCTCTCCTCTTTCATTCTCATGCCCAATACAGGAAGACACACACAGTGCCTTTTGAGTTATCTGCTTGCCTCTGCGCAAACACTCAAACACAGAATGTGTCGAACACTCAAATACAAAAGCACAGAAGGCATTGAAAAGTTTCACTTTGGAGAACTTCCTTACAACAGTCTTCAACCAAGTCAGACCACTGGCAGCACCTATCATACGATTTCAATGATTTTCAATTTCTAAGCCATTATTTTTTAAAGCTCTGGCAAGTCTAGATTATTTTTAGCTCTGTAAGACTGTCCTTGCTTGACTATTCCTAAGGCTGAAGAAGAGATTGGAAAGTGAGTGCAGCAGTGACCAGATTCCCGGGGAGACTTTACTGATTTTTGCAATCCGAGTCTCTTTTCCTGGACTTCTTCAGCCAATCTCCCTCCCCTCCCAACTGACAGAAGAGAATCAATGGTAAAGCATGCCCTTTTGTAAGGAAAATTCCCTCTTCTTCAGTATAGACAGAAACATTTATGGACACCATCAGATGTAATTTCCATCAATTTATATTGGTAGCAGTTCCCAAATATATCAAGTGGCTAACTCCTGCACATTTATCTCAAAGAAGACAGCTACCCATTGAAGAATTGTCATCCCTGCTTTACAGAGGAATAACTTGCAAAGCAAATTAATAGCTTGTTCACAACCGAAAATGGTTTTAGCCCAGACACATCTCCACCCTCCACTACAATGCCTGGCAGGCTCCTCCTGCTTTCTTTTTTTTTTTTTTTTTTTTTCCAATCAGGAAGAATGTCTATGTCCCACAGGTTTCTTCCTCAGATATTCAAGTATTATTTCCTGTATTATCTCCATTAATCACATGAGCATAGAAGTGAATCAAAAATACCTGAGAAGAATTAATTTGTTACATATCTGAAGAAAGAAAAAGAAAAAAGAAAAAACAACCCTCATGTATTGGTCCCCCAGGGGCAGAGCTGGCAGAGATCAGAATAAACACTGTCACTGCATGAAGCAGTGACAATTGAAGTATTTATGAACTGGTTAATTTGCAGCCCTGAGTCTGAGGGAGGCTGTTAATTATTCATACTGAAATTAGGAGTGGAAATCTTAAATTTATTTATCAACAGTTGCATTCACCTCAGAATCCCATCACTATACAACGATTAGTTCAAGATCTATCTTCCGCTCGTTCAGTTATTGAAAACGTAAGCAGTTGCTGAAAAGGCTTATCTGAGAAATGCACACCTGTGTTTAAAGCAGTGAGGGGTAGATGCTGAGCCCAGGGCTGGAGCTGTAGAGCCAGGGACAGTGCATGGCATGTGCAGCCGTGGAGCGGGGCACAGGCTGATGAGGGGGAGGCACCAGGAGGTGTCTGACACTCTCTCTGGATGCTGTGGTCCACAAAACCTGGCAGCACATTGGGGGATACACACAATGCTCTGCCTGCTCCTCTCACTGAAAATGCATGTATGTACATATGAGCACGAGATCCTAGGAGAACCAGAGAAATTAGAAGTGAATCCCAATATTACATTATAATAACTATCTTAAAATAATATCTGCTCTTGCATGGATGTATCCATAAATCCTCAAGCTTAAATTGTATACTGAGGGGTTTAATACAAAGCAGTTCTTGTCTAGACAGCTTTGTCCTATCTGTGAATCAAGAGCAAGATAAGAAGCCCCTGAACAACTGGCACAGGAGGGATCCAAATCAGTACAGCAACTAGCTTCAAGGGAGACCGACTGCAAAGGCTGATGTGATGTGCACACTCCCAGGAACAGGGGTTTCCTGTGTCAGAAGCATTTCCCTTTTCCCACAGCACCTTATCCCAGAGCCTGCCAAAACCAAGGGGAAGCTCCTACTCATTTTCATCTTCAGTGCACTCACACAGTTAGTACTACTGCTTTCTTTTTTAAGGCAGGGCTTCATTGCAGGATGCAGTGCAAATACTGACTTGAATGGTACAAGAGCCACGCAAACTGACAGCAATGAAGCTACAAGCAAGTCCTTACTGCAGCCAGCACTGTGGGATTTAAGTGAGAACCTCCTGCCAGAGTATGGCCATGAACCCATATAGCAAGCCAGAAGAGCACCCTGAATATGGAACAATGCTACTGCAAACTATTCCTGAGAAGTCCCTTGTGCCATCTGACTTCTACTCAGTAAGTCTTCACCCTGAGTTGGGTCTGCTGGTGTTGTTAGCTCAACATCCCAAACCTGGTTTTGCTGCTCCTTCACCCTGATGAAACCATTTTGACAGGTGCACTGACAGTGTTAAGGAACTGTGTTCGTTTTTGTTTCATCCTATAAAAATGATGTTGTACATATATACTGCTCTATTCCAGGAAGCTTTTGTCCTTATTTGAATTACAGGTGCTGTAAGAATGGAAATTGTAACAGAGAAACACTGTTTTGTAAGAATATGAAAGGAAAACACAATAACAAAACTAGTTGCAACTATCTCCCAAGACAGCCTCACAAGAGGTTAGTATTAACTAGTTACTCATTTTGTTTGTTTTAGGGACCCAACATTTTCAGTTAAACATAACAAGCTTTTTACTACATCTGACTGAAGGGGCTTACACAGGAAGTTGGCCTCGGTGCTCATTTCACATCTTTTCCTGCATCAACCTCAAAAGGCCCCACATCACTCTGATCAACAAGTTATCTGCTGTGCTTGGAACACAGCCACAGAAAGAGCAGTGTCAGCACATCTGGGGCACTTCAAACAGGGACTGGGAAAGAACAAGTGTCTGTGGGCAGGATGCAAGCCCCTTCAGATGGCTGTACTAGAGGAATAACAAAACGTCACCATGACAAGCGGAAAAGGGGGAGATAAATGCTGTAAGGGCAGTTCAGAGCAATAGCATCAATTACTTGTCTAATTGGAAGACCTAATATAGGCTTTTACGACATCTATCGAGATGTATACAGATTACACATTTATAAGAAAAATATTATCAATTCTATATAATCAACAAAATGCAGAGTCCTCTGAGATTTAGCAACTTTGCCTGCCAGTCTTTTTGTTGTTACAGTATTATTCCTCTTGGTTTAAGATGCTTTTTCCTTACAGATACTAATAAGCCAAATAACTCCACTGAAGAAGCAATGGGGCTGAATAGATACAAAATGCTGTCAAACACACTGAGTGAACAGAAAAAATATGCCTTTAATTTCTTTTAGCTCTTGCCTATTACTTCTATCAGCAGCTGGGCAGGGGGAGGAGGAAAATAAATCAGATGTGAGAACAATGTTTGAGAGGACAACACTATACTTAAAGAGATGTTGATAACATTTATAGAATTAAAAGTGCATGAAGAAAACTAGAACTAAAAACTAAAAACAGAGAAAAGCAGAGCAGCCCCCAGATCCATGCCCTCTCCCAGCTGATGTACAGGCAGAGATGTAGGGCCTCAGGGAGTTTAACACAGCCTTGCATCTAGCAGCAGAGAGCCAGCATAGTGTACCATAGAATCCTTAGAGTTGAAAGGAATCTTCAGAAGTCATCTAATCCACCTCCCCTGCAATGAACAGGGACACAACACCTACATCAGGTTGCCCAGAGCCTGATCCAGCCTCGCCTTGAAAGCCTCCAGGGAAAGGGCATCAACCACATCTCTGGGCAACCTGTTCCAGTGCCTCACCAACCTCACTGTAAAAGACTTTTTCCTTATATCCAACCAATATCTACCCTCTATAAGCTTGAAACCATTTCCCCTTGTCCTATCACCACAGACCCTGCTGAAGAGTCTGTTCCCTTCTTTCCTGTAGCTTCTCTTTAGATATTGAAAGGTCACTATTTGGTCACCTCAGAGTCTTCTCTTCTCCAGGCTGAACAGCCCCAGCTCCCTCAGCCTGTGCTCAAAGGGAGGCGTTCCACCCCTTGGATGACTTCTGTGGCCCTCCTCTGGACATACCGCTACAAGTCTATGCCTCTCCTGTACCACAGACTCCATATCTGGGCACATCACTCCAGGTGAAGATTCACCAGCATGAAGCAGAGGGTCAAGATCACTTCCCTCAACCTGCTGGCCATGCTTACTTAGAGCTCAGGATACGGTTGGCTTTCTGTGCTGCAAGGGCACATTATTGGCTCATGTCCACCTTCCCATCTACCATTACCCCCAGGCCCTTTTTGGCAGAGCTGCACTCAATCTTTTCATTCCCCAGCTTGTACTGATATTGAAGGACTTTCTAAGAAAAAGCTCCTCCCTCAAAATCCAATTCCCTCAAAACAAAGACCTCAACAAGGGTCACACTTCAAAGCAACACAGAACTCACCTCCAATCCACCACCAAGTGAACTCCCTCTACTCAGATTTGCTTATTGCTTACAGGTGAAATCCCAGCAAAGCAGTTTCTGTGGCTTTATGCTGAACTAACATCTGATCACAACTGCTTGTGCAGTTTTCCACCCTTTGCTTTCAAAGTAAAGGACTCAGGTAGGTCTTGATTGCTGGGGAGATGTATATTGCTCCTCAGTTGCATCTCTGACAACAGCAAGGGCTGTCACACATTCTGCCCTGCCTTACTGGAAAGTTTATCAGGAGTTGTGCTTGATGATTCTTATTGGTGCTTTCTAACTTGGGATATCCTGTGATTCTAAGATCTCACTGTGCCAGGCTTGTCCTTGCTTCCCCTGGATAGAAGTCTGAAAGAGGACTCTGTCCTCCTGATAAGCTGGTGTGAAGTTGCTGCTTGCAGGAAAAGAGCCTGTATCTAACAAGTGAAAAAGCAGCCTGATATCTTCTGGCCTGGATTATTAAATGGTGAGTTGCCCTTATCATGATCCCAGTTAAGCCACTAAGTGTTTTGCCAGCAACTTCAGCAGAAGCGTGTTCAAGCCTTAGGTACAAGGATTTGATGATGGCAGGTCACCTAGAAAAAGAACTGAAATTTATAAAGGGTGTTGTTGCTCTTGTATCAAGAGACACACAGTGTTAAGAACTGGGAGGAAAACATGACTGTTTTCACAACGCATTACTGTAGAGATCAGCTCAAACTTGAACCTTTCTCAGAAACTGCATAGAAATGCAAAATCCTTGCACAATTTTCTGCTTTGAATCTCCTTCTTGTAATGGGCAATCGTCACCTTTAAGTCTTCAATGCAGCAAATAACTTCCTACCACAAATGGTGTGATAGTGTTTATTAATTGCAAAAAGTATCTCTTAAGATGTTAATGGTGACTGCATTTGCAGCTATGCTTTCCTTCATCAAAAGGAAAGAAATCTCTGAATTACTGTGTGGTTTAATCTATATACCACTGACTGCTTTCCTCTGCAGGTTGACAGTAACAGATTTGTTACCCTATTTGTACCTCGGTAACGTGCTGCTAAAAGGAATTAATGGCTCGCTAACAGAACTTCTTTGCTGCTTTCTGCATACTTTGCTGGCATTCATGCTGTCCTGTATGATCAGGCTTTCATATCAATTTCTCAAGTGTATCTGTCAAAGACAATTAAATTATATGGCAGCCGTAATTTGTGTTGGACCAATCCATGCAAATCGTGTGTAGTTGCAGGTATGAATCTTTTATATTTCACAATAAGAAACTAAAAGCATCTTAATTTGATTTAGCCACAGGGTCTCCAGTCGAGGATGTGTGGTTTCACACATAATGCAGCCCTCCGCACTGACCTTGGGCAGGATTTCTGAAGCAAATATCTATTAGAAAAAAAAAAAAAAGCCTGTGGTATTCAGGGAAAGTGAAGCCAGCACTGACAGACCCTGTGCCATATTCATGTCCTGTCAGTGAACACAACTTCCTTTTTAAGTGAGTATAAAAAGCCAGCTGCTTTTCCTTACTACTTTAGAATGTCTCCTAGGATTTTATATTTGATAGCAGTTAGGACACGCAGGGATGTGGGCCACGTATGCTGTACTTTGTGTGCACACTTAACACCCTTCACGTTCATGTCAGAGACGTTCATTTGATCTCCTTAATACTACACATAAAAGCAGAGGTACATAAGTGCCGTTATTCTTGATTTTCCCTGGTATGCTCCAGCTCAAATTCAAGCCTTTCACCTCAAAAAAATAGAATAAAATTATTAACTGTGAATTTATTGAAATGATAAAGCAAAGAGCACGACATCGTGCATGAACAGAAATGAAAGCAGAAAGATGAAGTTTTCAGAAAAATGTATCTGAGATTTCTAACATATCGGTAATAAAAGAAGGCAACAAATAATATTAGGGAACATCATTAATAATGTTATCTACAACACAGTGGTAGCACTTTTGGATACATCAGTTACAAAGTTACTAGATAAAGCGAAAGTGGAACACTGTGTGCCTTATGCTACAGCCATTCCTCCTCTACATTCACTAAATTCAGCTAAGAGCTGTTTTAAGCACAATGGGTGGAATGCTTTTATTTATATATCCTCCAGTATGCTTGTGATTCTCATTGATTATCTGTCCTGTTATTTTTAAGTCATTTTGCTAGTTTTGAAAAGCTGCTGCCAAGTACGCTTTCCTTTCGTGGGAAATTACACATTCTGCAGAGGCAGAACTGGCAGAAAATTACTAATGCAATTAAAAAAAAAAAATTACAGGTGTAGGACAAAAAGCACCGACTGCGCAATGATTTCTGTATGCCTGTTCTCCAAGCAGTGCACCCTGCACGCCGCTCGGTATTTGGAATTTGATCAAGCTACAAGCAGTTGAATGCCTGAATTACAGAGCATGTAACGTGGCCTCTACATGCAGAACATGCCACTTTCCTGCAGCTTCTGCTTAACATGCAGAAATGAAATCTGTGGAAATGTCTTCACTTTTCCAAATCGCCGTATGAGACATTTACAGTGAAATAATGTCCGTGGAACATATTCAGCAGATGTAATTACACGTTGCTGAGGAGAATATAGCCTTTATTCTGTGTTTTCGTTGCTGGTTTTTTTTTTGGTTTTGTGCTTTTTTTGCAAAAGCAAAGGATGCTGGCAGGCAAAGTGCTAGTGTTTAACAGGCTCCTATGCTGACGTACCTCCACTTGCCTTCGAGCATTTTACAACAGCATGTTTCATTCAAAAAAGGCTGCCAGCGGTCACTAATTTCACTAACCATACATATTTTATGCACCTAGAAAGTGTTATTCAACTGCCTTTAGATTTCCAAAGATCCATTTCAGAATGCACGATGCTGGGCAGTACATGATCACACTGATCACTTGTTGCTAAATTCAAAGGATGTAGGCTGTCTCAAATGACAGGAAAACATGACAGATATGGATCCGTGAACTAATTATCAGCAAGTGCGAGAGCTGACGCTAACGCATGCCTGTAAAATTATCACACTGGCAATGCAGAAATCAAACCTGAAAACTTCTCAGCAGAAGTGGAAAAGCCACAGTAATTACAGCCTGATGACAGCCAGCCTACAGCTTTGTTCTGATTTCACACAGACCTCGCTTCTTTTTCCCTCTGTTGGCTCTGTCTGTGAATGAACTTTGGAAAAGCGAGCTATTTCACCTGCATGTCGGAAGCCTATACTGACAAATACAAATGCATTGATATTTTGTTAATTTTTATTTTTAATAGGCAAACCCAAATCCAGAAGGGTGATGAGAAAGCCCCCTGCTCTTGAAAAGTTTAACACATGAAAAGAAAAAAGAAACAAAAAAAAAAAAAAAGGGAAAGGAAAAAGAGAGATACTTCCCAAAGGCACTCATTTCAAGCCATCTGAGCACTGCTCACTTGCAGCAAAGTTGCCCAGCTCTAAGACCAGGGCTGAACAAATCTCACCAGGGGAGACCCAGTAACCTAGTGTGGCTCCAGACCTCTGCTGCAGACTGCTGTTTCTCTAAAAAACATTGCTATGTTAAATTTTACCTCTCCTGTACACTTAATCTTAGCTGTCTGAAAGAGGGCATGCTGCGTGTGTGATCACAGCACTGTTTTAAAGCTCTTCAAAGAATATTTCGCCAGGTAGCATTTTTCTCAGCCACGTTTCTGCATTGTAGAGGCTCCTATCACTCTGCAGTGAATACGTGGGCTTTTTTGCTCTTATCTCACACAGTGCACTTGATAAGGGGTACTACTGAATCTTCTCCTGCACGCTGCATACAAAGGGAACTGTCTTTTTGTAAGGCATTTTCTCTCCGCTGCCTGCACATAAAATAAGGGCTCTTGTAAATGTATGGACCTGGCTACATGAATTCTCAAGTGAAAACTGAAACCTTCCTACTTTATCTGAAGTATAAATTCCCCAAAGATTCTTGCCTTTCAAATCATGCTCGCTGTAATAAAGGTTAATACTGGACTGAACTTATCGTATTCTAGCATCACATGTTAAGTCCCAGATATGTGCTTGTGATATATTTTCTTCTTCACTCTTGAAATTGCAGAATAGGACAAAATATTGGCAATATTATTAAAAATAATAGAGCAAAAGCATTTTACTTAAAGTCAGTTCAAACCTATTGCTTTCATGAGGAGGAAAAAAACCATGGTGCAAAGTACTGGGGGGGAGGGAAGAGAAAAGCATCTGTTGAAAATTAACTCCTTCAACATTAATTAACACATCATTTTCTACCTGACGAGATAGTGTTGTAGAAAGTATAAATTGAAGGCATGAGAGTAAGAAATGAGTCATCTTTGACTTACCGTATCAAAGACTATTGCTGTATTGCAGTCAGCATCCAAACACAGAGCATGAAGCTTCTCGCAAATCAGAAAAAATATGCCATCAAAGAATGAATCAAATTCATTGTAAAAATAAAGGCCAGAAATTAGAGTATGTATCCAAGGGTCTGGTTAGTCACAGCTTTGACTAGCCTGCTACAGAGCTCTGCAAAACAAGTATACTGCAGCAGTGTGGCAAGCATAGGATTGCAATGCATGTCCCATATATTCAAGCATAATAGAAAACATGGTCTGGAGCTTATTCCATGTGGAAGTGGGGTTTGTTTTATGCAGGCAGAAAAAAAAGAGGGTTTTTTTCCCACATAATAGAATTAGAAAGGAAGATTTTTCTTAATTATTGTACACTATAAGTCCCCAGGATATCAATTACATAAAGCAGGTGCCTCTGTCTCCTGTTTCCCAGATAAATGCCTGTAATCTCATTTCACAAATGATCCTATTTAGACAGGAGCCACCTATTGTGATGATATCATTTGCTCTAGTATCCATAAATGGGCAACTTCCTACCAAACGTCACGACCACTGACGACACAAATCTTTATAATATCGAGTGGGCAGGGTGGTTGATGGGGTCCCATCAATCTACAGCAGCTTCTGCTGATGTGATATCATGAAACCTGCAGAATCATCTGAAAACGAAAAGAAACATTAAACCTGTCTGATGGATCTCCTTTTAATAAATAAATAAATGGTAATTAAAAAAAAGAAAAACCAAAAAAACAAAACTAGAGAAGTAGTAAAGGCAAATAAAGCATAACCAGAGAGCAGTGACACCTTTTAAAATCCTCATGCACTCACGAGGATACCCACAGATATGAGCAATATCCATCTCAGTTAAGAAGTGTAGCTGCCAATTAGCTTTTAGCAAACACCGAAGACTGTACATATTCCTTTCTTGCAATTGCAAAATACACCTTGACAACAAAAAGGACTGATGCTTCAGTGATGCACAAATTAACCCACTCTTAGGGAGTATTTTTAGAATTAGCAACTGCTTCAACTGCCTGTCCCAGTAGCTTAGAATATGAGCTCTGTAACAAAATACCCTTTGACTGTTTGAAGTCCACTCTGCTACACCAGTTTGTTCATGCACTAATGGTGCATCGTGCACAGATTTGTCAGATCAGTGTTTTTGTAGGAAAAATCATTCAATTTGATATACGTATTTGGGAAATGTTATGATACTCACAGCTAACAAAAATGAGTTTCCATCTGCCTGCCTTAGCATATCACGATTTGAGGAGCATTAAAGGTGAGTCAAGGCTCACTTGCTTCCCCTTCCCTTCCCCAATGCACTTAGCTGCTCCTAGTGGTGGAGGCAAAGTGCTGAAGAGCTTTGTATTTAATATTTTTTTCTGGCAGATGTTCAAAAACACCTTCAAAAGAAGAACCTCAGTTTAAGTACAAAAACAAAACAAAACAAAAAAAACAACAATCTGAGACCATTATTCAGTGTTATCTGCAAAGATCTTGGTTTACAAAATCCTGGTCTGAACAGACATAACTGCATCTCAACACCTCCTTTTTAATTTGGAAGGCACAGTGTTAGGATCCATCCCTGCTGCTGTTTGGGCAATACTCACAAGAACTTTTATCGTGCCAGGGATTTGGGGTAGAAAACACTAAAGCTTAAAAGCACAAAAATTGTAGTTCCTGCCTGTATGTTTCCAACTGGTGTAGTCTGACCGCAGCAGAGCCCACTTCCCAATATGCAGCTCCTCCACTGCATGTGGTGCTTGCAGTACCTTTCATTTACTTCATAACATCTTTGAGGCAGAGATCATCCTCTGCTAAATTTCTGTATTGTAAATAGAGAAGAACCCAAATGCAAGTGGTGTAAATGTTAGCAATAAAAGCAGCACTACCACAGTGACTTATGTCAGATCTAGGAGGGGTGAAGGTAAAATCTGAGCACAGCACCCATGGCTCCAAGACAAAGCTATGCTGTGAAAGCAGAAAAGCCAATGGATTTTCTGAAAACACCCCAAAGAGATGAACTCTTTCCTCAGAGATAGAAATCAATGGAGAAAACCATTTTAGAACTGAATAGCAGCTGAGACATGAGCAGTTGCTCTCTTTCTCCCTTCATTCTGAATGTATTCTTTGTCAAGGGAACCAATCTCCCCAGATATGCCATTTAGGCAAGGACATAAATGCTACTTTGAGTCTGGGGATCATAACCCTTTCATTTCAGTCCTGAGAGGAAGTAGAACAACATATATTCTACATGTCCAGATGGCATAAATATTCTCCATGTGTTTCTGTAACACAAGAAATGGTTGGAAAGTGGAAGCATGTGTGAGTGTAACAGAGATTGATGGTCCAAAAGTGTCTCTCTTGTCCAGATAAAAAATGATGAAATGGTAGTGAGGGGGAAAAAAAAGGCAGAAAATAGCTTAAAAGAATATTCATCATTGTTCCATCAAACTCAGTCCTGCCTTGGGAAAAGCCAAATGTCAGATCGTCTTGGTATAATGTACAAAGCCTTCCAAGGCTCTTTCAGGCCATGGTAGGAAGGCATGCATTTTCTTAGAACAGTATCTTTTTCAGCCTCTGAGCCGAGGGATGACACCACTCTTCCTTAACCTAGTTTTGGGCTTACCGGGCATGCAGTAATGAGCAAGCAGAGCTTTCCTATGCAGAGGAGGATGTTAAACATGGCCCAGTGGAAGATGCCTTGGTGGTTCTGCTCTTTGGTTAAAGATGCCTTAGCTTCATAAGAAATAGAGTGGACCACTGCTTCCAAGCAGTTCCCACTTGTGCTGGCAGATACTATGAGAAAATACCCCAAAGACATTCCTGTCTGTGAAGTGGGCTGAAGGATTATGCTGTGACTAGTTCATATCCAGTGAGAAGTGAAGAAAGCTATTGTACTGGGTGCAGGGGACACTGTCCTAAGCCACAATAATCAACATTAAGCAAGCAACCAATGGACATATGAGAAAACTGCAAACCACATAAGACAATATTCTACCCTTCTTAACATCTTTGCTTTATACTTGAGATTGTAATAAAAGCACTGATATCCTAAAAAAGAAGCTGTAATGTCCTCAATTCTACCTTCTCAATTCTACTGTCTTCCTTTTACTGGGCATAATTATTCTTTTCCAGCACACTTGGAAACTAAATCTCTCCAGACATTTTGGCCAGTCTATAAATCTGCACATTCTTGGGAAGAGAATAAGCAGATAGGATCTTCTGTAAAACGTGTAGAACTTCCACTAATTAGAATTGAGACCCAAGTCATAAAACAGAGTTGGAAACACCACTGGGGTTTGGAAACTCCATTCTGAAAGGGAGGAGGCAGTAAAATGTTACCTTCCAGCATTATCTCTACCAGCACAGTGCTTCAAATACACCCACTGATATTTGAGTGGATACTATCTTCAGAGATGGAAGACACTTTCTCAGTTAAACAAACTTTGTCTGCTGATTTGAGTTGAACAAAAAAGCATGCTGTGTCCACTAAGTATCACCGTAACTTATCTTTAACCAGTGGAAATACATAAAACCAACCAAAAATTATACTATAAGGGAATTACAATACTCACCTCTTTAAACTGCAAGCAGCCAACGATCAGTACCAATGAAAAGTGGATTTTTATTTGTCATCCATTTCCAGACACAGAGTAGGAGAACAAATACTGTTAGGATTAAAATGTGCATCCTGTTTCTTTTAGCCACATCTTCTCATGTATAAAAGCTCAGGAGGATTTGAGACTAACTTAAATGGCACACTGGACAAACATTAGTACCAGATGCATTGTGTTTCTGTACTTAAGCAAATATTCTTCCTTAAATCCTTCTGAGATTCATCACTATTGCTTTTCACCAAGACCACAGAAAACTCCGAAGGGGGATTTTAGCCTAATGCAATTTGTTAGAATATAATAATGATGCCAAAGAACACTCTATGGCTTCTAATTACTTGTCAAAATCCTCACACACACACACACACACAAAAAAAAAAAAAAACAAACCACAAGAAATACCTATTGCTAATATAATATGATAATAGACCTAAATATTTTCTCAGGAATAAAAATCCCAATATATTTTTACTTAATGGGCAAAATAATAAGCAAATATTCTGTTTATAAGCTCATTTCTACACCAGCAACTGCAATGCTGTTTTACCAAGGAAAACATGGATGTTAGTTTTAATTTCAAACTACACTAGAAATACAGTTGTAAAAAATATCTAGCAAGTAAAAAGTGACTTCCTCTGATGGGAGAACAGGTAATTTTCATTTCCATATCAATAATAAAATAATTGAGATCAGAAACATTTAAAACGCTTAAGAGGGGGGTTTCATTTTTCAAATCCCTGTTAGCCTATTTTTTGTTAATTACTATACTTTGCACCTACTGACCCTCTTAAAGAAATCACCATCGTTTGGAAGATTGGAAGAAATGGATAAAGAGTTCTGATGTCATTTTCCTTTTCAAACCATGCACCTTTCTAAGTTGCTTTCCCCTCAGTGGAACTCCCCACTGCTCTGATGGGAGCTGTGTTGAAACATCTGTAGCATAATCAGGTGTGCAAAATGTTGTTTATGCTTCTACTGCAGACCTCAATTCCACAGGAAGCCTATTAGGAAGAGACAGAGGTCATCCAGTAAAAACTTCTACCTAGCCTGCTATGCAAGTGTTGAGAAAGACAATCTTAAAACACCCATAAAAATACAACACAAGAAATGTACCAATAATACCTTTTAGCTGCTTCTAAAAGTCCACTTGTTTGTCCTTAACATCTCTAGAGATCTTAACTTAGTTCTTAGTTGTTTGGAATTTGTTTTTTTCCTTTCCAGAGTTTCCAGCCCTTTTCATTTTCAGAATGTACCCAAGAAATTTGTATCTCAACATGATACTTGGAAAAGAAAAATGAACAGTAAACACTTGCTCTTCTATGGAGAAATGTAAGCTCATGGCAGATGAGAAGTGTCTCAACTTTGCACTGCTAACTTTTATCAAACCTTCTAACTGACGTGTGATTTTTACCAAATCTGCCAGTGTTTTTCTCAGCTAACACAGCTTCCAAAACCACTGGTCTGAGCCTGCCAGTGTCATCAGTGAACTTTCTGAGCCGTTACGGATTTGAGTGAAAACAGCTCCAGACGATTTGTGGCAAATGACAGGCTTTTATCTTTTTAACCTTTTTTTTCCTTATCTATGTCACATCACAAACACAGTTCTTTCAGTTGCACTCCTGTGTTCCTTGCCTTACCTTCCTTGTCTTCTTCCCTTTCTCCTTTCTCTTCTTTCCCTTTCGCCATCCTTCCCCATATCTTTCCTTTACTCCTTTCAGATTTTCTAAGCTGAAGTAGGCTACAGAGTGGCACAGTGATTTCATATCAGTTTTTGCATTTTACACATTCCTAGTTTCTTTGAAAGGTGAGCAATAGACTTGATGACAAGATTAAAGCTGGCACCCTAAGAAACTATTCTGAAAACTATACTGAAAATATTGCCAAGAAGGGCTTGAAGATGGCTGAAGGGTGAACAGATTCTGGGCAAAGATCACACCAAAGAATACGTTCTCCCTTGACTGGATACAGAACCTGCTAAATCTTGAAGTAGTATAGCAGTGTGGACACTTTGCAAATGGGATCAGTTTGCAAATGTGATCAGTAGCAACATTTCAGAGAAAAACATTGGAATGGGACTCCTAGATCATGGCATGCTCATGTCAGCTGTATGCAAGTGGGAAAACAGATATTTCCTCTGAAGCTGGAACTTCCATCTTCACATTTAATTTCAGTTACCAAGAATGACAATAACAAAATGTGAAGATAGCAAAGGCAAAGACTAGAATGCCTTGGTTTGATGTTTGGTCTTAAACACATGATTTAAATGCTTGCAAGTTTGCAGAGGTGAACAAAAAACACTGTAAATATCCAAGAACAGTTTGCTCTAAGGCATTAGGGATTTCAAGCAAAGGCAAAACTTACACCTGTGAGAGACCTATACTGAAAAAAGCTGCTATGTAGATGCTTGGCCACAGAGGCTGTGGCCAGACACAAGAACCAATAGGATATTGGTAAGCAGTGATACCAGCAGGACCAAGCTCCTGATTGTGCTCCCACCAGTCACACAGTTTAAAGTCAGAAAGTCCCCACGTGCATTGTTAAGCCTAAATTCCTGGAAATATTGGGCAGTGTGATTTCTGTCTACTTGTGCATTTCATGTCTTTAAAAAAAGGAAAAAGGAAAAAGGAAAAAGGAAAAAGGAAAAAGGAAAAA
>NW_024884142.1:13504171-13529389 GCF_019232065.1 Centrocercus urophasianus | reverse complement strand
AAAAAGGAAAAAGGAAAAAGGAAAAAGGAAAAAGGAAAAAGGAAAAAAAGAAACACTTGTATTACAAGCCAAACTTACTGCAGAGAAAAGTAGGGTCTGAGGTTTTAGCCCAGGAAATAAGAAGAGCATGAGTTTGAGACTGGGCTTTGTATGAGAAACCAAGCAGAAAGAATCAGAGAGAAAAGAAAAGTAAAAGCAGATGAGCAACATTTTGAGGAAAAGAGAGATGGACATATTCCAGCAGCTGCAGAGTGCTGAAAGGCTTCTGCAAGGACCCTGTGTCTGAAGGAGAAACTTCACACCTGTGTTCCTGTGTGGAATCACCTCCTCAGGCATGGCCAGGGTAGTTAGAAAGCACACAGGTTCTCATTGATATTTCATGGCTACTGGCTAGTAATAACAGAATGGGGGTAATAACATAATCTTGGTATGTAAATAAGGCTCTTCTTCACATGACCTGTACCTCCACGCTGCCCATATGATTGCTAAGTGAGCCCAATACTGAATGTGCGCTGGAGCACCGGAGTTCAGGGCTTTGCAAGTGGAAACTCATTGTAGGGACTGACATCACATTAAAGTCCTTGCTTGGGCTGATACACAGTGATCCAAGATGACAAACTTTGTTCTGAAGGTCAAGTAAAGTCAAGTTCTGTAACTGCAAAAGTTGCCATGAGACAAAACAGTTGTCTCCTGGCCGTATCTTATCACAGCCACTGGCACTAACCCATTTCCAGGCATCACAGCTCATAAACTCAGAACTATTATGCACTCAATAAAGGCAATCAATACATTAGTTAAGAGAGATGGAATGATTTAGCTCTTAGGAAAAAAAGATATAAGGCTTAGTATTTTTGTTGCTGTTTCTGAGCATCTCAGATGAGCATTTAAACCTCAAGAAAACAGTTCACACAACAATGCTTTGGCACATCCACTTGAAATCAAATCAGGGAAAGAAATACTTTCTGTTTTTGTTTAAATAAATTGAGAGGTCCTCAAGCAAGGGCCGCTTCTAACTGTTTTACAAAGCCCTAGTGAATGGCTGCTCTCCTGAGGCCCTACTTCATACTGAACATACGTACCAGCTTAATATGCTGTTTCCATCCCCAATAAATTTGGGAGGTCAAACTAAAGTATCTGCATACCACCAGCAAACATTTCAAAGGCAGAAAAACCTACAGTGCTCAAAATAGTTTTCCCCATTGGCAAACCAGAGCAGATATAAAAAACCAAGGTACAGGGGTTATAAGAAAAAACTTAGTACAGTGGGTCCCACAATATGCATTAAAAATACATTCTGATACAAAGTCTCTTCTATGTTTTAACTTAAAGCATAGAGGCAAACAGCTGTGCAATACAAAGACAAAAATTATCAATAGTGCATGTTATTTTCTTACAATATTTAAGAGGTCTATTTTATCAACAACTCTGCCTTTTGTTTCAGAAACTGAACTAAATTATATTAAATGCTTCTTGGGGGGGGGGGGGGGAAAAAAAACATTTATGCACAACGTGGGGTAGGAAAACTGCATTTTTGTAATGATGGAAACCCCAGAAGTCTTTCATGAAATTATATATCACACAATGTTCAAAACTGAAATACACAGTAATTTCACATAACAGCAGATACATCATCCACCTCCTCAGCCAGACCACCTTTTAATTTCAGGGAGTCTTGCTTCCAGCCCAAAACAAAGTTCTCAAGATGACCCAAACTACATCCTTTAACAATTTTTTTCATCTTGAATAAATGCAGAGCCTTCTAGCATAAGCTGTGACTGTTAAAATGTGCAACGAAAGGGCTGTTTAGCAGGACCACTAAAAATAGTGAAGTTATTTCTGACATAGCAAAAGAAACAGAAGAATTAGACTTTTGGTAGATTGTTTCAATTAAGTTTCATGTTTCTTGCAGGAAGACAATGGATTCAGGACTGCTTACAGGGGTAAGGAACAGGAACTAAAATCCTCCAGCAGTAGTTCAGAAGTGCATAGTTCTGCCCAAATGTCCACCAGCTCATCTTTAATTGTGGCTGAGAGCCAGAGAACGATGTGCCAAAAATGCAGGTATCATCAACAGATTGTTTAACCCCAGCAGCACTCAATGGAAAAGCATCAGCAGTGACATTAATATTCACAGTGGCAACCTTTGATGCATTCGTAATTCAGATTTGACCTCCATGAGAAACTTGGCAGAAGAGCACTGTGTTTCTACGACCATAGGATCATATGCAAAGGACAGGGACCCCCCTTGCATCGACCCTTCACTGTAACTGCCCAATAAGACCCTACAAATGTCTATCACTAGAATTCTGCAGACTGGAACTGAAGCACACTGGCAAGCTTATATGTGTAGAAGTCACTATGGTTACTGCCTACACTTGCTTTGCCTCCAATACAATCTTTCATTTTCATAAGCATTAAAATTCACCAAATGCACCAAAATTATTCAGACAGGAAAAAAGAAAAAAAATAAAAAAAAAAAATAAAAAAAAAAGGAAAATCTCTTTGGTTTATCAGCCTTTTATCTGTGTTGCTTTTACCTTTTAAAGCTTTGACCGTTAGCTGAGGCATGCTATCACCCATCTGGGCACAGGGACGGTTATTGCAGCAGAAGCCTTGCGGTGGGAATGCCTCATTAGGCAGCAGCTTCAGCAGCATGTGAGGAGCAGCACTCTGCTCTTGGCCAGCACAGAGCTGAAAACCAGAAAACGCTACAGCAGGTGCCAGATAAGAAACATCAGCTGGGGACTGAGCCAGCCAAATTCAGAGGAATACATTTAGCATCACTGTAAATCTTCCTGTTTCTAAGAAAATTAAAAGTTGGTCTTTCCTGATTAGATTCTGCATCTGTTGAAGTAAGAAATAGCTATATGTAAAACTAAAGTTTGGGGGAGTTCCTTTATTTTACAGTATTCTGCATAATTCCCTTCCTACTGGTACTCTTACATAAATATCAAACTGGCTGAACCTTCCATTTCCCAGATTCGCTGTCATTTGATATACAATAGAGCTCCTAAAATTCATTTCTTACTTCTATTAATGCTGTAGCTCTCTGCTGAGGATCATAGCAACATGCCAGGTGAGCTTGCTCACAGCTCTGCCTGTTATTCTTCAAACCCACCACCACCACCCCTGCTACACCCAAGCATCCCATTCTCCCTGTTTCACCACCTTCTCACAGCTCACTGCCTTTAGCAGCCAGGTGACCCATCTGACAGGGCCAATCAATGCACTCTTTATCAGCTCAGCCCTTTCCCTTCATTTTCCCTCTATCTGATTTTGCTGATGGTTATTGTAGGTGAAAGCTTTTAATATTACTTTTTGTATCCTCAGAGAGGTCCTTTGTAAAGGTTTCACCAAGAACCTTTTCTCTCTTTATCAGGAGGAGCAGAGTGCTCAGTGTCTATGGAAAACACAGGCAGAATAATTGAAAACATCAGCAGGAATTACACTGGAATAGAGCTACAGTTTGTACAAGAACTATAAACCTCTCGACACTCAATTACACATAATCTCTTCTAGCACTGCCAGTCCCAAATACTGAGACAATATCATCCAAAAAGCCACAAATGGAGCTTTCTCAAAATCACAATCACTGTCTTAAAAGATGGATATGCAAATCTCCCTTGGTGATTTCTAAGCTGTTAGGGTATGTTTCAATTAGATTTGCAATCTCTCAGAATTAAGATTACTGTCTGTCATACCATTACTTTCTTTTCCCAATTGACAAACAAGACTTTTCCCATTATCCTTCACTTTCCAAAAAACAAATCTTTGGGCAACACATGAGGGGTCACATGGAACAACAAAGCAGCAATGGTCACTTTTTCTTTCACAAATTCTTACACAACTGATGTATGGCATACATTAAGTCATACACTAAAGAAGGTACTTCCTAGAAAATCAGAGAGCTCGGCTGCTCATTTAAAGTAGTCTAATCCACTGTCTGACCTCTTCAGTCTTCAAGGACAAACACGTCACAAGGCACTACTTTATGACTTCAGCAGAAGTTATCAGTAGCTACGTGAGTAATAGAAACTGGTTTGAACACTACTGAACAATTCTTCACTCCATATTTTTCAAAGGAGAATTTGAATAGGGTTTTCCTTCTTCATGAAGCCTTAACAAATGCATTTGTTTTCATGCTTCAGCGAAAATAGCAGTTTAGTGGGAGTTTACAAAAACTGGGTAATTGTGGAAGCAGAATACACCAAAAGCTGATATTTATTTGTCTCTAAAGCTGCTTTCTGTTACTCTTGCTTGCTTACTTGTGCTTCTGTCTTATTTCCCGGGAGAAATGCCAAAAAATAAAGTGACCTCTGTATACTGACTATTAAGTATGCCACATCATGCTACTTAAAATATGTTAGAGGCAGGCTGGCACATAAGCACATTTCTTTTCTGCTCAGAAATACACACAGAAGGCACAATGAGAATTCACAGATCCAGCTGTTGAGGAACTTAAGTGGTCAGCACTATATGGCTTAATACAGGGGTTCAGCTGCAACATGACAAGAAAAGAGAGCAGAAATGACAATATATTGCATTCCATAAACAACCTAATCTATATTTGCATGATATTTAAAACAAAAATGGATGTTGTTCACATTAATTCAACCCAATTTAGTGACAAAATGTTCCACGAAGCTATGAATGAAGCTTTAGAAAGCATTCTAAGTGAAGTTACAAGTACACCAAAGATATGCCCTCGCTTTAGCTAAAGCACAGGCAAACATAGTGCTAATCCACAATCATAGCAATTGAGTATAAAGAAATTACAGCAATTAAAAAGACATTAACATATAGAACAGCAAGCAGGTAGATTTAAGGAGACAATGAGGATGCTGGGGAAATGGCAGCTTTTGTGGGCCTGGAAGATGCTAGGAAACAACGTGAGCTGCAAGAAGTGAAAGGGAGAGAGAGGACCAGAAGCCTGAGAGAAAATAGCCAGGGATGGGAGCAGGGATAAAAGTCTTTGCTTCCCTACAGCCTGCTCTGCCGTACCCACACGTGCAGGAGCGGCAATGGAAAGCCTGCCGTCCCCTGCTGTGCCTGAGCAGGGGGTCTGCTGCTGCAGGGCTCTGCCACCCAATCCTTCACGAGAGATTTCCTCTTTAATCCTCGCTCTTGGAGTCAAACCGTTATAACACAAGTGCACAGCTCCATCTAGAGGGCAACAAATCCCTCAGCTGTTACGATGGTATAATTGCATCTCTGATTCCTTTTGTTCATTCACAGGTCAACACACTCCCCAGCAGCATCCAAGCTGCCCCCTGGCAGAGATTTCCAGCGGGAACACCCGGGCCAATCTCACGTCTCAGCCACCCAATGTCTGGAAAGCCTGTGCAGCCCAAAACAAATCCCAGTCCTTCCCAAAACCTACCTCTTCATCTGAATGGTCTCCAACACCGAGCCCATTACAGCAGGTTATGCAGCATCTCTACAGTGCCGCAGAGTGAAGCCTACTTTTGTCCTGGTGAAGAGAATGGAGCCCACGGGCAGACAGCCCACAGACTCCTCACCACTTGTGTTCCTTAGCAAATAGGCAGCCAGTGTGTTTTCCACTCATATCTTCATGAAGGCATCTATAGCCAGTAGCAAATAGAGCATCAGTATATAATATGAAGAAATGTTTAAAATGCAGAGATTATAATAGAGGGTGGCTATAGTCCTTACTGTTGCAAAGACTTTACTAACAAAGAACAAGCTCTTCATTCTATCAATGAATTAACAAGTATCCGCAGCACCATGCTAATATTTTCAAGGAGTCTGACAATCCTGAGAGCATCAAACCCCACACTTTAAAAATGCTAATAAATGAGTTCGACTTCATCCTCTCCACTGCCATGAGGTGGGATGTACGCCAGGCTATTCTCACAGTGGAACTTCTCCGATCAGAAATAAAAAAGCCTTTGAGAAGATGGCTCTGTGCTCCCCTCTCTTACTGCCACAGCCCAAAACCTGTATCGCAACGAATGTTTAAAAGCTTCACTTCCCTGTAGGTTACTGCACTCCTATACGGGCTTAATCAAATACGTAACCAGTTACATCAGTATTTTTTCTTAACTGTTTTCCAGACTTACAGGATATGTATCACCAAAAATGCACCCTTTATAAATCAATATATTTAGATTTAGGCAGGCTGTGTATCTGAGCAACAGCAAGCAGAGATTGTTGTCCATGCATTATATTTCCTCCGATTACTCATTTATTACACAATGGTGTTCTAAATTTTACCCATCACTTCCTTCTTGTGTTTATTAACGAGGAAAAAAATTTCAACTCAAACAAGTTTTGCTTTTTCATGATGACATATTCTGCAAGTTAGGTACAAGCAGTTAATGCAAACCAATTTTAAAAACTGCTGCGCTCATGACTGTAAGCAAGACATGTTTGAGGAAAAAAGAAAAGAACAGGAGAGTGCTCCTTTTGTTATAAAGCTTATTTATGCAACTGACTACTCTTTCCTTAATCTATTATTCTTCATTTTTCTCATTTATATGCATTTTTTATAATAAGAATATAAAGCTAAATAAACAGAGGCAGAGGCGAATGTATCATAGAACCACAGAATCATAGAATGGCCTGTGTTGAAAAGGACCACAATGATCATCCAGTTCCAACCCCCTGCTATGTGCAGGGTCACCAACCAGCAGACCAGGCTGCCCAGAGCCACATCCAGCCTGGTCCTCAATGCCTCCAGGGATGGGGCATCCACAACCCCATTGGGCAACCTGTTCCAATGTGACACCACCCTCTGTGTGAAAAACTTCCTCCTAATTTGTAACCTAAACCTCCCCTGTCTCAGTTTAAACCCATTCCCCCTTGTCCTACCACTGTCCACCCTTGTAAACTAAGCTCTAGGATTTTGGGGGTTTATTATTGTTGTTTTTTGTTTATTTGTTTGTTTTAAATGGGCACATATTCCATAAAGCATTGGTCTTCCTAAGGGCTTCAGATTAAAACAAACCTAGCAAACTACACCATTATTTTTTCCCTGACTTCTTTCTACCTCAGGAATTCAGATGCAATTTGCTGTTATTCAAAACAAAATTAGTTGAAGTATGAGTCACAGTTTTATGGTAGCAAGGAATATAAGATGCATGATTCTTAGTGTATCAAATGTAGAACAGTGCTTCAAAGTTTTTTAAGGCTTCTTCTAACAAAAGTGCAAGATCGTGAAGGAAAAGTAAACTCAGTGATGGCAAAGAAACTGCAGTCACCCAGTGGACTCTCAGCTGTTTATATAAATACCACATATTACTGTGTGGCTCTGAGTCTGTCTAAACACCTGTGGCAAGAGCTGAGCATCAATCAAATGAAAACCCAGAGGAGACCTCCAAGCAGCTCTACTGATCAGCAGTCATTAATGCTCAAAGACACGCTCACCTTGCGAGCTCAGCTTCGTCCCTTGGCTTCAGCCAAGTTACCAGAGCAGTCCCTGGCCAAGTCCTGATTCTCTGCAGCTTGCATTAGAGCTGCACTGAGATCACTGTCTCCATAACTAGTAGCCAGAGAGGTGGCAACACCACTGCACCTCAGAAATACATCACACTGTCGAACTTTATGTGGATGTTCCAAACCTGGGGATTATGTGGGTGAGGGATGGACCACATACCTGCATTATTTCACTTAGTTTTTGGAGGCCATTTCTTTGTTAAAACCTGAATTAATTTAGTTAGATTAAGAACAGATTAGGAGAAAGTGTAGAGAAAGGTGACTGAAATATGGAGGACAAGGTCTCCAGCTCAGAAAGACAAGTTGCCCTACTATGGTATTTACCTAAATAAGTGGTATAGGGTAGACGTAATTTGCATAAACATGACTCAGCCCATTCTATGTGTTAGGAACTTGCACGACACCCAAAATCCTTCCCTCCCATTGGTATTTGGAGTGTTTTATCCCTTCCTTGCTCCACCTGAAAATGGTAGACTTTATGAGCAGTGACTTCCGGAGTCTGAATCACAGAGGTAAAGAGTGTAATCCCCAAACTTCAAATGTCAAAAACAGAACAAGACCAAGGCTATTTCAGTCACTGTAGATCAATGTTCCTGGTCTAAATTAGTCAGCTGCCTGTTATGCAAGATCATCCTCCCTGCTAGTCATTCTCACAGGGTATTTACAGAACAGTCCATGGGAGCTGGTGAGAATCTTACTGAAGGTACTACCAGGAGGAGGCTACTTTAAAAAGAACATACTGCATACGTTTCCAGGCAGACATTTAAATAGATGCTTCTATAAACTATTTGTTTTTTCATATTCCATCATATACGTACACACACAAATGCATATACACACGTGCACAAACCAGATTTGCGTGTTATTGCAGGTAATATAGGAAGAAATACGTAAAGATGTTTTTAAAAATGTTTCTGAGACATGAAATATTTCTGCTACTTTTGGATAGCATACGTTTATTTGAAAGTAGTTTTCAAAATGCAGCCTTCAGAAGAGAGTATTTCACAAATCAAACTGATTCACTCAGAGCTTATTTTACCAGGATGACATTTACTGGAGTAAGGGGAAGAGAGAAATCAGAAAAATTTGTTTTTATATCAACCCAGTGGAGTCATATCTTTCCTTTTCTGCATGTTTGATTCAATGTCTTGGACAAGTTGTAAACCATCTCATCAGAAAGTTCACAACCAAATGCACTCAAAATATTTTAGCACAACGATCTGTTGCTCCTCCTTAGTCATTGCCTTGCACTCTGATTTCATAAATTTTGATGGCTTGGGGTCTAGGTCCAGCTTCATCTGTATGGGATGATTCCTACCTGCTTGACACAAGTTAAATGACTCCTTTTTGGAAAAAGTTAAGAAGTAAAGTGCATACAAACTGAGCAAGCCAGAAAAATCTCTCTGAATCTTCTTTTGCTGCTAGCATCATATGACAGCTCTTTTCTATGTTCAGAGTTGTCTCAATTATTCTTCTCGATTATTAAAGAAGCCAGAGAAGAGAAGACAACTAATGTTTGACTTGTCATCATTATTTTTACTGTGTGTTTCTTTTCATTTCTTAAAAGGTACAGTACATGAATTAAAACTAGTTTAACTCATTTTATATAAACAGAATACAACCTGGTCTATACAAGTTCAGGGTCCAGTATCATCTTATCTTCTAGGCATGAGATAGGAAATTGGGATTGCTAAACCAAGCCAAGAGGTAGGCTACTTTTGTTTGATAGATAAAAGTATTTTCAATAGCATCTGACCAAAAATGCAGGAGTTTCAGCAAAGCCCGCCAAACCCCGAATGGACTCTGATGATTTGGCACAAACTGAGATAACACTGAAAGCAAGTACGGCCAAATTAGTACTCGCATTCAGTTGAAATGAAATGGACTATAATATAAATACATCAAAATTGGGCCCACGTCCTGCAATTCACTATGCAGGCAGATTGTCAAAGGCAGAATCAGCACTTTGGTGAGCTGAAAGCTAATGAGGGACAGCTCTATGGATAAATAAATAAATAAATACATAAATAAATAAATAAACATCAGAATTGCTAGAAGTAAAACAGCTGAAATCCTGCATCTAACTAATATTTGCTAAATACCACAGACACCAACAAACTCTTTAAGAGCAATTATTTCTGGCCTGTAAACAATTCACACGTGTAGTAAAAAAAATTCTATGCAACACTGTGCCAAGCTGATTTGGATAAAAGTCTAAAATAACCTGAGCACTATGTTTACCCACAGCAAAGCAAGTGCTTCAGTAAGGATTAACCAGTCCATGTACCAATGCACTTCCTGAGCACAGCCCAAGCAAGAGATTTTTGAAGACTAAAGATGAGAGAGGAAGGAAAGGTTAAACATACAAATCCCAGAAACAAAGGCGTCCTTAACTGCTGGTATTTTTTGGTAAATGCAGCCTACAATACAGTTCCTCTGCTTCATGTTTGTTCTGAATCAAGAGAACAAATGAAGCAGTTTGGTACTATCAAAGAAATAATTTTACAGACTTTTTTTTTTACACTGAGACGACAGGTTGCACGTTGCTATATAAATCAGATCTTACACTGTGACACAAGGATCTGCTAGGAGAGTCAGAAAAACATGCTCTGAAAAAGCTTCAAATCTGAACACTAAGGAGAAAAAAAAATGGAACAGAAAAAACAGAACATGTTTCTAGACATTTTACAGAGAAAAAATATGTACAGATAATAAAGGGACAACCACAAGAACAACAAAAAGCCTTACCATGATGTTTGCACAACTGTGTGTCTGTATCCCATGCTATAAATGTGGATACCTTCTATTCCCATCATCTCAGCCCCTCTAGTGGCCAGTACCTGAAGATCTTGCCTTCAGGAGGGACAAGATCTATCAGTATGTACCATTTGCTACTGCTCCTGTATCTTGTCAGAGATTTTTTATCTTAATTGTGTAATTTTTTCTGGAGATATAACTTGTCACCTTTTATTAGCATTTTTGTCAGTGCTGGTGCTACGTGCATACATTTAATTGCTAAGCAACAAAGAGTAAGCTCTGCACAGCACATTCAATTCCTGCATTCCCTGTGCCATGCATTGTTCCTGGTGCACTTACATAACATGAAATACCAAAAAAAAAAAAAAAAAAAAAGAAAAAAAAAAAAAAAAAAAAAAAGAGAGAGATAAAAATATTTATTTCTGTTTCCATAGCATCTAGAAGCCACAGTCAGGAATCAGACTCCACTGTGCTAGTCACTTGGCTGAGAGCAGGCATCCAAAGACATGAGCAAAGGAACTGATGTGAAGTGAAGGAAAGTTGAAAGTAGAACTCAGTTTCAGCATTAGCATAAACAAGTAAGCTAAAGGCTCAGGGGTGACTGTCCACCCACACCAGACAGCACATATATTCAAGCATAGGAGAAATATCCCTTTGGTTAAAATTCTTCAAATATTTGAGACATCTGTAAGCACAGTGGTCTTAATGTGCAAATCTGAAAGCTTATCAGTTTGGGAGACATATTTGCACTGAATCATTAAATAATCTCTTCTCCCTTCTCACTTCAACAGGTAGAAGAAAAATAGAACAGGCACTATTTCCTCATGAAGAAAATGTACTCCACTATCTATTTTTCCTATTCTGCCTAAAATTGAAGGATGCCATTTCAGAAATCTATGCATAGTGTGAACCTGGATTATTAAAGCTCATCATAAAAAAAAGACTGCAATTCTATCTCTCATTTATGGAAGAATAGATGTTTACAAAATAATTCTGTTTTCTCTTGAAATGTAAGAGGACAGTGATCCGTACTTGCTGTTGGCATTATTACCAGCCATTATACTCATCAAAGGCAACACTACATTTCTAAATAAAGAGTGTTTTATCTTCAATATTCAGAGGAAAGAACAGCTTGGAAAATAAAGCCATTACTATTTGGGTGCACAAACTTGCACAACCACCTATAACTATTTTTATTTCTGCAGTGAGATAAGAATTTAGGCATTGGACCTGACTTGCACTGTATTCCTTTGATATCTCCCATATAGAAAAAAAGAGATGAAATTGGCCACAGTGAACCAGTTGAGAAGACCCAGTAGAATCCTCCCAGTCTGTATTTCAGGATACCAAATATCAAGAAATATAGCAGGTATAATTTAAGACAGGTATCCAATCCACTAGATCCCAAGAATTAATAAGAGCGTTAGGAAAACAGGCAGTGATATCAAATCATGGCCTTTCAATACATAAAAACCTCTTATAAGGGAGATGGAGAAAGACTTTTATCATTGCTGATAGTGAAAGCACAAGGGATAACAATTTTAAACAGAAACTCTGGAAGTATTCAAGGCCAGGTTGGATGAGGCTTTGGGCAACCTGGTCTAGCGGAAAGTATCTGCTCACAGGACGATCTTTCAAGTCCCTTCCAACCCAAACTATTCTGTGACTGTGCACACAGTTCTGTCAAATGGCACTAATATTTCCTTTGGGTTCCTACATTTTTATGTAAGCTCCTCCAATTAATACTTTTGTAGAAAAATGAGTATTTTTGGCAATCCCAACACAGTAAGCTCAGTAAGAGGTTATCTGAAGGAAGAGAAGATACAAAGAAATTGAACTTCTCCAATTGACAATGAGTCCTGTCTCATTTAGAGGGACAAGATGAGGGCTGTGGTTGTGTTCTGCACTGTCCAGCATACTCCTTTGGGAAGACTGAACAGCATTCTTCTAAATGAACAACAGCAGGAGCACACAGAGAATATTAGCAAGCTCCTAAACTAATTAATTAAAGCAGTACTTAATCATACAAAGTGTGGGTTTTGGTTTTTTTTTTGTTTTTGTTTTTGTTTTTTGCATTAAGCTACTCAAAACATTAATTATTTAACCCCTAAAGCATATGTGTGAAGATATTCTTTGTATTCTTATTTCATAAGAGTGGAGATAGATGCTCAGAGAGGCCATCTGATACAAAGACCCATAGAGTTGAATTCTACATCCTCTTGACCCAAGCCAGATGCCATGTGAGAGACATGGTTTTTGTCTCCTGGGTGACTTTGGTTGATTTCTACATACAAGGCAACAGAAGTCTGGTATACGCTCAGTTGTACTACACAGTGGTTGATAATGTTGGCTTTTAAGATAGAAATTCTGAAAAAAATCTCTCAATCTGGTATATTAAAGGCATACCATACTTCGTGTGCTGATAACAACGAAGACAAGAGAGGAGAGTCATGAAGATAATGAGGGGACTGGAGCACCTCCCCCACGAAGACAGGCTGAGGGAGCTGGGCTTGTTCAGCCTGGAGAAAAGAAGGCTGCAGGGTGACCTCATTGCAGCCTATCAATACCTAAAAGGAGCCTACAACTCTTTGAAAGGGTTGATAGCGACAGGACAAGGGGAAATGGTTTTAAGTTGAGGGAGGGAAGATTGAGGTTGGACGTCAGGGGGAAATTCTTTACAGAGAGAGTGGTGAGGTGCTGGAACAGGCTGCCCAGAGAGGTTGTGGATGCCCCGTCCTTGGAGGTGTTCAAGGCCAGATTGGATGGGGCCCTGGGCAACCTGGTCTGGTATTAAATGGGGAGGTTGGTGGCCCTGCATGTGGCAGGGGGTTGGAGATTCAAGATCCTTGAGGTCCCTTCCAGCCCTGGCCATTTTGTGATTCTGTGACTTGATCTATTTCCCCACCATTTCATCTCTGAGCATTCCAATGGCTTAAACATCAGACACACCCAGACCCAGCAGAGCCTTCATGGACTTGGTGACACAGATAATTTTATAACTTTCCAAGTTTGGCTTTTAGTGATGACTGCAATTTAACTATGGAGTATTCAGTGCATGTACTATGTATTCCCTGAAAGTGGGTTACACCAACAGCATGGGGGGGCTACAGAAGGAAGAGGACAGACTCTTTAGCAAGGTCTGTTATGATAGAAGAAGGAGAAATGGTTTCAAACTAAATGAGGGAACATTTAGATTAGATATAAGGAAAAGTTTTTATTATAATTGGAGGAGGAAAGAAGCACTGGAACAGTTTGTCTGTATAAGTGGTGTACTTCTGGAGACATTTAAGATAGGGCTGAATGGGGCTCTGACCAACCTAATCTAGCTGCGGATGTCCCCATTCACTGTAGAATAGTTACAGTGGATAACCTTCAAAGGACCCTTCCAACTCAAACAATTCTATGGGCAATAAAATAGAATCATAGAATCAGAGAATCACCAAGGTTGGAAAAGACCTCCATCTAGTCCAACCATCCACCTATCACCAATATTTCATCATTAAACCATGTCTCTTAGTACAACATCTAAATATTTCTTAAACACCTGCAGGGATAGTGACTCAACCACGTCCCCAAGAAGCCCATTCCAGCACCTGATCCATAGAAGAATTCTTTTCCTAATATCCAACCCGAACCTCCCTGGCACAACTTAAGGCCATTCTCTTTAGTCCTATTGGTAGTTATGTGGGAGAAGACGCTGATCACAACCTCACCACAACCTCCTTTTAGGTAATTGTAGGTCTCCTCTGAGCCTCTTAATCCAAACAATCCCAAACAATAGTAGCCAACAAGCACTAAAAATAAAGGTTACGTGTGACTGTTTTTTGTTGTTTCATTATTTTTTTTAATAGCTCTTCCATTTCTTCAGAGAGTGTTAGCCATAACCTGTTTGAGGAAATCATGCAGGTTAAGAATTGGTTACAGAATGTAGGGTGATGACCCACTGCAAACCCATGGGCTGTGCATGTGTATCAGCAATCAGGAGCTCTGAGCAGAGCTAATGGGATTTGGGAAGGCATCTTTATTCCCTACAGAGGATCATTACAGAATGTGCCTGCTTAAAATAATAATGAAAGGGAAATGGACATTAAGACTGCACTTTCCAGACTGGGACTCTCAGTGGTTAATCATCTTTTATCCGACAGAGTGCTGGCAGCAGCAGTAGGTTTTGCTCATACATGAGCAAACACTCATGAGTGTTAATGGGGCCACCTTTCTAAATGAGGTGGCTGGACAAGGACTTACTGGGCTCAGAAAATGATCCTCCAGAGAAAATATAATAAAATTGAATAGATTTCTGCTCATTACAATAGTATTTTCCAGGGACTGTCTGATATAGATCACTAGCAGTAAGATAATTTCCAGCCAGTACTGAGCTGAAAAGATACATTTCTAACTCAAAACATGCGTCATCAAAGACTGAGTCCAAACCAAATTGGAACTATGGATTAAAGAGCCATTTTCAGAAAGTGTGTGTGTAAAAAACTCAAAGTTATTTGAGTAACTCAGTTCATCAAATAAAACTTGTCATTTGGTTGTTTTTTCCCTTGATAGATAGTAATTCAAAGTAAGTATATGGAGCAACAACTGGTATTCTCTCTAATTCTTTCTCTTTCTTAATATCAACAATTCCCACATTTTTTTCTTACTGAACTATTATTTTCAGTTTTTCTGTATGCACTACTACTTTAGAGACACCTCACGAAAACCTGTTAGCAAAGAGATCAGAGTACCTTTTTTTGCCACATTGGTACGTGGAGACAATTTTAACCTTTGTTGAGTCTGGAAGTACTCACTGGTCAGTCAGCGACTGAATATAGAGCTGAATAATAGCTGTGAATTCTACTGTTGTAATATTAATTTAAGCTTTCAACAAAATAGTTTCTTAGGGATGGGTAAGCATGGTGGAGCATGGAAGTGGGATAAGCATGGGAGTGGAGCATAATGGAAATTTCTGCGATTTAGTACCTCAGAGCAACGAACACAAGTGTGTATCTTCAATAACTTTCCTTCAAATCATCAAATCAGTGCCTCTTTGCTTGTAATGCAGAGGCAGTGTTTTACTCACAGTATCTCAGACATGGCTAAATGCAGTTCAGTGAGCAATAATTTTAGAATTTGTAAAATAGTTAAGTTTTCAACATGCTACAATCTGACAGAAAATGAGATCCGAAGCTCCTGGAATACTGGAGCATAGTCAATCTCAAGCGTGTTTTAAATTTTGCTATCAAAATAGTAAATGAAAAACCCGTCTCAATCCCTGACATTTCCTTCAGTTGAAAGTAGATCATGGGGCAGGTGGGAGATGGGGCATGACATATCTCACATAATCAGCATCAAACAAATGCAAGTGAGAGGGTACCACTGAAATTCTAGAAGTGTTTCAAATTGAGGAGTAATATCTCTCCTCACAGATGCCACAGATATTAGATGAAGTCTGTCACTGTAGAAAGTTATTTGTGGCATTTAAAAGAGTTGAAAGAGTTCTTTGTTCTCTGGCCTCATTTGCTCATAACAGGAACATAACACTAAAATGCACATATAAATTTTAATTGGACATTAGTAAGACATGCATATTTGCATATCAAGGATAAAACTGAAATGCTGTTATCCACACTTCCCAAAGAAAAAGGAATGGAAGGGACTTCAGTTCACAATAGGCCGGGTTTTACGGCTAGACTCCTTTCTGTAGCAGTTGCCATCTGCCAGCTCTTATGCCTATGCCACCAGTTTAATGAGATTTGGTAATTTTGCTTATGTCTTAATTCAGACATAATTAGACCAAAATAGCTCAGCGGTAGAAATAACAGGAGAGCTGTTGGGAAAAAAACTATTAATTAGAAACTTTCAGGTATTGAAGACTCACTGGACTGAAGAAAGCCTTCACTCATTTTCTAAAATAAAGAAGGTATTGGATGAGGTGCACTTTGCATTCTTGACTGTAATAAGAGTGGGAACAGCTTTGTATTGTATGCTCTAATGCAAAGATGAAAACTGTGGTGTTCTACTAGCATATAAAAAAGCATATCTGCAGCAGCATCATCTTATGTACAATATGAAATTAAGCACAGCACTGATAAACAAGTGGTTTCACACAAGGAACAACAGCACCCGTGACGTTGTCTCAGGTTGTGTGTGCTTCATAATTAATATTATTTGCAGAGGAAAACTATATTATCGAAAAGCAGTGCAGTTAAGTGACATTCATAATACCCACCATGCCATCCATTAACCTCAGCAATTTTAAATAGCATCGTAGTCATCCATGGCATTTCAGATTTCTTACAGCTTCAAAATCTGTGGGCAGCTTCACAAGCTTTTTGCAAAGTTTCTCATGACTTGGACATCTGTAAAATTCCCTCCAGACTTTTCTTCAATTAATCTCTTGTTGCACCCCCAGTTATTCATATCTCTGAATAAGGATAGAGGTATGCCCTTAAAACCGTGCTCTACTGAACAAAATGTTTTTTAACTCATTAATAATTTTAGGTGCTAAATTATATTAAAAGCATTCTGTTTCTTAATCTTACCTTTCTGTCTCCATTTCAATGTGTTTTTGATGAGCAGCTTTCCCAGCTGAGTCCTATAACGAGGAGTCAAAGCAATTTAATATTGATCTGCTGGCTTTCACCATCTAATCCACCATTTGACACAGTTGTCCTCAAAGGTTTGAACAATCTTGTTATTTAGATGAAAAAAATGTATACATTCTGTAGCCATATGAAATACTGCAACACTGCCTGATGTGTTGCTTAGAGACAACTGCTCAAAGCAGAATCTGAAAACATTCAGCGAATTACAGTATCGCTGGCCAGTATTTTAATGCTCCGGATTCCTGTTTGGTAAAAGCAATTTTTTATCCAGCAGACAACAAAGGGAACCCATCTCCCTTTAGATAAGCAGTCACTGAAAGTTCTCTTTTGGTTTTTAATTTCCACTTAGTTCCCCTTGAGTTTGGCCTCCCTCCTGAGGTTCATTTTGCTGAACGTTTTTGTTATTCACCAACTGTGAAAGAAAGAGTATTAAATACTGCTTCACTGACAAATTTTCTTCCTGGACGTGTACTCAGGCAGTATGTAAAGGTAGAACTGGATGCTCAATTTTGGCATGCTGTTTTTTTGTTAATTTCTCTAATCCACCAAGGGTAGAAATCCTTGGTGCCTCTTCGTTAATTCCTGACCTCATGAAACTGGTATTATTTTCTTGCAAGGAATTGATTAAGATTTCAACAAACAGAAGCAGAACTGCTAGGACAACAACACCTTTACATTGCCTCTGTTAAGAAACAGTAGTAGAACCATTTCCTTGTCATAAATATTTCTGTATTTCTGATAGAGATGTGTGAGAGGATGTTGTATCTTCCTTTATGGCTGGCAGTGCTGAATAATGTTGTATAACCTAACACAATATAATACAACATGAAAAAGATATTTAGCTTTTCAGACAACGCTAGTAGGTAAGAAATAGAAAATACACTGGATGTACTACCCTAAATCATACACTAAAAGAGTGCCAGAAGTCAAAACTTACCTGTCCAACTTGTTATTCACCTTATTGATTCTGACCTTATCACCTTAGTGATTCTGACATTACAGAGAGAACCTGCCCAGTTTTAACTTTGGATCACACATTAAAAGCCTCATGTTGGAGACGGTGCAGAGTTTTGAGACTAAGAGTCATGTTTAATCTCAAATTCCAGATTCTGGAAAGATGACATGTGCTTAATGAATGGGAAGAACAAAAAATAAATTTGTTATCTGAATACAGTAAGGGAAACGTGGTCACTTTGGGTCTGGGTATTAACACACACTAAATTTGCTTACTTAAAGGGTAGTTATATAGGGTAGTTATAATTTGCCAACTCCTAATGAACACAGGTAGCAACGGCACTGACTGGCTTACTGTGCTTCATCAGAACTATGCTGTGCCAAACTGAAAACTCATTTGGGACTGGCAGTTTTCCTACTCTGTCTATTCGCCCAGTAAGTATACAAACAGGGCTTAGGGAGGGAAGACAAAATTTCCTACTGCTTGATATGCAGGAGATTGGCCTTAAAGACAATGGTGTATAGAGAAATACATTATTCCTGCTTTTTAACATATTCCAATTCAGTCTACAAGCCCCTTTTTTTTCCCCCCAAAGAGAACTAACAAAACACTAAGAATGTGTTTCATAAAAGAGTATCCACATTTCTAAGATATGAATTCTGAAGGTCATTTTCTGTAATGTTACAGCGATCACCACCTGATTAATTTGCCTACTGCTCCGAATCTAATGAGAGACTGAAAATTCTCAATGGTAATTGGAACAGACGATGTCTTTAAAGAGAGAAAGCGAGAGGGCAGCTAGCTGAAGCATGGAAGAATGCTTATAAGCATGGATGTGCAAGAAGTCCTTCCTGGGAAAAACAATTAAAGACTATTTTATTTGGAAAACATTGAGTTTTTATTTGTGCTACTCCACTGGAGTCCTGGAGATAGTTACCAAGCCAGTATCTTCTTTCTTGCCTTCATTTGCAGTTTCTATGGTAAATTGAATGGTTTCACATTTTTCAGAATAAAAGATTTGTGAATACTGTCACCAACTCTCTGTTTTGTCTCTTGCAGTGGATTTCTTTAAAATAAAAAGTATGTTACTCAAAACAAAGCCATTCTCAGGAAATCCAAACACACACAAAGATACAAAGGCAGCAATGACTACCTAATTATACGGTACATTAGGAAATAAGAAGTATTTTCAGTTTAATTAATACAAAGTCCTGGAAAAGCACTAAGTATTATTTACGCTCTTGCAATAAGATATATTAAAAAAATATTAATGGAGATTGAAATGGCACTGAAGAAAACCTCTGTCAAGTATGTGGCTTAGATGTGCATTAGGAAGATAATAATAAAAGGGCAATTCTTATTAAACTGTCATGTATTTTTAAAATCAGAATCAGAATTTCTCCCCCTGAAAAATGCAGTCTGCTTTATGTAAATGTTATTTAAAGGAAGTCCTATGAACTCAATTGTGTAGAAGATCAGGCAAAGCAATTGCAGTAGTCCTTGGTTCATAACCAATAGAATTACTGATATTATGATTTCTTTAAGCCTGCAACTCCATCTTGATATCCATATTTTATCCTGACTGCAAAATGCATATCAGAAATCTAGACTGACTTTATTTGCAAGTTAATATGTAACATAAAAGCAAATTTTTAGTTTATTAAATAAAATTGCAACCAGTTAAGATTCCTTTATAAATGTCATTGAGAAAGCAATGGTTCTAAATTAGAGAGAAAATAGCACATGGAAAATCTATAAGTCTGTCCTGGCTTTCTAAAATGACTAGCCCTGCAATTGGAAGCTGCAACGAGTTGGGGTCCTCAGGTCATTGCTATGAGAACTCTGCAGGCGTCCCAGCAGTAAATAAGCTCTTTCAGAAGCAGTATCTGATGTTCCCTGTCTATTCTGTGCCAGGAGCATGTCAAAATAAAGATGAATTGTGGTGCAAGTCTGGGGTTAAAATCTGTCCTCAAGCATATGACTACGGTTTATCACTCATTTAAAGAGTGGCTTATTTCCTAGTTACCAATTTTCTTTCAGAGCAGCTATTTTTTTACAGTCATACGCGTCTGGGTGAAAAGGACAGACCTCAACTCTTATTCATTGGTCTGTTATGTTTACAAGCAGGAGAGTGGCAAGGTGTGCAAAACAATGAGCAACACACAGCTGTAAGCAGCAGAAGAGATTGAAGCACAGGTGTGAACCACGCGTTCCAAGCAGGCAGCAGAAATGGACATCAGTAAAATGTTATGTCTTTTTGTTTTAAGAGAAAGCAAATTCAGGTACAGGCAATTCCCTCCAGGTCTATTGCTACTTACAGTGGATACAGACATCACTCCTGGCAAGATGTTCAAGGAGAATAGAGGGATGGGGAGAACAGCAACTACCAGCAGAGTTCTTGTGTGCAACACAAAGGGACTTGGCTAATAATGGCTTTCCAATGCTATTACACCGTAAGTTATCATAAATAACAACTGAACAATATCAAAAAGAAAAATGTCTGGGACAGTAATATAAGTAATAAGACTGCCTATTAAAAGGTTTCAAGATAAAAAATATGTTCTTTTAAAAAGCTTTTTGCTTAGTTTTGCCTCAGGAGACTGAAATAGTTTTTCTAATACCATTAGTCAGTACTACTTTCTGATAGCCAAACGATGTACTGGTCTAACTCTGCAAGCAGTAGCAGGTACCCCAGTCCCTGGTAATGCTCTCTGACAGAGCAAATTGTGAGACTTTTAATTGCAAATGAGAAAGGAAGAACTCTTTGCAGAACCCTCTGCTCACATGAAGGTTACCCTTGCACCAGCTGTCACATCACAACTCAAGCCTTCCTTTCCTGCAAAATATAAGAGGAACATAGCAGAACAAGAAGTGTGCAAGTATGCACAGGTGAGAACTTCTTAGAGCTGGCATAAGCTCCCCAGGAACCTTATTCCATCAATAACACAAATCAATCCTTCAGCTCTTCTGATTTCAGGAAGAATTTGTTCCCTTGTCACCATCGCATGCCCATGACCATTCAAGAGGGAAGACATAAGCCTGGGGCTCATTCTGATGTTTGAGACAGAAAGAAAATCCAACAATGTTTCTGCTCTAATTGAACTTTCTGGCTAATGTTTACCAAATGGTTTGCAACTGGTGAGAGAAAAAAAAAGGAAAAAAAAAGAAGAAAAAGACAGAAATAAGAGAGAGTATAAATGCTAGCTTACATTTCAAGCCATGGTTTCTCCAGAACTGGTTTCCAAATTGCTCAGATTTTAGCAGAAGTTTGAGAGAACTGGTCAGTTCTTTGATGTCTGCTTGGACAGTTTTCACTGCCTTAGAGAAAGACAATCTTTGATGGAACAACAGAACACAGAGGATAAGCAAGATAAGAGCAAGACAATTCTGATCACTAAACTACGCACTGGTTTCGCCTCTAAGAGAATCACAGAATCATAGAGAAAGAAGAGAAAGCATATTTTATTATTCATTCCTTCTGAAATCTATGGGGTAAGCTTGATTCTTTATATACCGAAGTCTATTTTACCGAAGTACTAAATGAATGGAAATAACATTTGTATTCAAATTTTAGGTCCTATGTCACTAAGCTTAACAACACCAAATAGATAAAGTCAAACAAATCTAATTTACATTTCATGACATAGAGATTCAGGAATAATAAAGATATAACAGCAAAAAAAGGAAAATCAATAAATCCCCACATCATAATGGGTTTCACTTTACTCTCTGAGAGGTATACATTGCCATTAATTTTGCAGGCTATATACTAAGATAAGGACACTTAGTCATGAAATCACTGTCAGAGAACTGTTAACTGTCAAGAATCTGTTCATCACAACACTTGTTTCTTCTTGATTCACTTTAACTTGAACAAATCTGAATATTAATGCACAACAAAAATAGCAGTCTCTGCATGCAAAACTTCTGTGTTTCACTGAAGACACCCCCACTTCCTCCTACCAAACAGCTGCGTAAAACAGTATATTCCAAAAAAATTTACTTAATGCTAGAATACCAAAGAATGGCTGAGGTAAAAGGAAGTCTTTTTCTCAAATGCCTTGTTTAGTGAAGGCACTTGAATGTATTTTTATTTTATTTACCCATTATAAAGCTGTTGGTGTGTTGCATAACTCATTTCAAGCTGGAATTAATCTACAATAAAGCTATGATCTGAATGAATCCTTAAAGAATTATCATCACTTTCTACACCATCTATTGGTGAACTGGAAAGAGGCAATGAATGAGCTTTTACTCAGAAATTAAACACTAATGACAGACACAAGAATCTGTTGTTAATCAACTATTCAAATACACAGAGGAAGCAGAGATGTGTTGAGAAGCACCCATTGGGTCCAAAACAGGAATGAGAAACTTCAAGACAAGCACACAGACAAAAACAGTAGTTCACAGCATTTATCTTCAAGCTAATCAATACACTAAATAATGCAGTTTACATCTTGCTATAGGCAAGGCTTTCGATGGTTCTGTTTTTGGCAAAATTTGAATGATGAATACCTGTTGTGTGGATGTGTTAAATTCACAAGCTCACACTAATGCCTTGATTCATTTCAGCCTGCAGAGTGTTTGTGCAAAATGACATTAGCCAAATCAGCACAGTTTGAGTGCCCCAATGGGTTGTTCTGTGAAGATTTATTTCAGGATAGAATTCTCATCCAGTAAAGTCTGCAGCTGTTCAGCGATGTACTGAATAGCTTCCAGGCTGGAAGGACATGCAGTGACTAAGTGTGCAGAATGAACACTCGTCTTCTTTTATGGTGTAGGAAGCCCATGCATGGTGACCAGGTGATATTCTTGCAAGCTTGGCCTATTTTTGTTAATACAATATTCTCAATGATTAGCAGCTACGTTTAAATTGTGCACTGGGCCTCATCTTAGCCAATTTGCCTGCTTGTTGTGCAATATCCTGAGTGTGATTGTACTGATCACTCATTTAGTGCTAATGCAGATTTCCAGCAGATACCCAAAGAAGCCAAATCCTGACTGAAGGACAAGTAGTAAAAAGAACCTTGAACAAAACCACATTGCACTGATGCCCCAGATCTAAGATAATTTTGTGTCTAAATTATTCTAAGACAAACAACAGGATGCTCCTATTATCGATGAAAAAACAGGTAGAAGTCTTTGCAGAATGCAACAAAGAGAAAGGAATTGGCCTGTTAGAGATAATCATTCATTTGAAATTTGCAAAGGAAATCTGGCACGAGAACTACTCCTAGAACAAAGCTGGGGGTTTTCACCTCAGACTCTCCCCATAATATAAGGGAAATATTGAACCAGGGCACACAGTTGAGAATTTCACCATGTTTCAGTACCAACGTTTGCAAACATGACCATCAAATACCATAAAAGTACACTTTTTCTCTCTCAGGAACAGTAAACAGAACAGATATTTTAGGCAAAAAATATAAACTATTGGCCTCTAGTGGGGATGGTAGGGAGAAACTAACTGTAGCTTAACATCAGCTTCCCAGACAATAAAGTTGATTTAAAAACCTTGTTTTCAGGATGCCAATTTCAGTCAGTTATGTGTAATTTCCCTGTGCTTGATGTTCACTTTAACAGAGTACATCTCTATAATTATAACTTCACTGTACCCATTCTCTCAGCGGGGCTCCTACCTTGCAGAGGGCTACATTTTAATTAAAGAGAATGTTTTCTTTTGTGCCCATGATACCTATGCAGAGCTCCATGCAGAGGTTTCTTCTGGTCCAGCTGTTTACATATATAACGAATGTGTGCAAAGTGGTAAGGTATCTGCAATCCTAATGTGACTGACAATAAAACTTCAGCCTCTTTTGCTCACAGGCTGCCTCCTTTTTTTTTTTTACATTAACTTTCTAATTGTTGTGAACATTGGAATTAATAATAATTTCTTCCTCTGCTGGTTTTTTTCTTAGAATTATGCTGAAATAATATTGAGACTTCTTCAACAGTTACAACGATGAGAAATATTTATAATAATTGACAAAATTGAAATAGAAAAATCATTTCTTATTCAGACCTAAAGATTTAACTGAAAGAAAACTATAATTGGTATTTTCTTTGCATGTACTGGGCTTAGGGATAGGCCCATCAGGATAGATTAAGAGCTAATTATCTCCATTCAATACACCTTGCAATATTCAAAATAAAATGTGTTTAACAAGGAATAACAACTATAATTCCTTTTCTTTCAATTGCCAACAGCAAAGAAATCATACTAGAAATAGCAGAAAAAATATTTGTATGTTAACATTTCATTGAAAGATTTTGTGCATTCAACAAATTTAAAAAAAATATATCTTATTTGCATCTTAATTCAAGCTAATGACCTAATTAAATTTCTGTAAATTGCATCCTGTGTTACTGCAAATTATAATCAAAAGAAAATAGATAATGCACGAAGACATTAAAATGCTGTACGTAAATCCTTTTTGCACACAAAAGGTCTCATACCATAGCATTATAGTTTGGCATTTCAGATCACAATTATTGATTATAGGTGATTTTGGAGGTGTGCTACAGTCTCCTCCATGCCAAAAACTTTGGCACTGAGCTGCTCAGTGATCACACTGGAACTCGCCCGGGTGTCAACAGCCCAGGTGGTTATAGAATCATAGGATGTCTTACTTTGAAAAGGACCTCAAAAATCACAGAATGTCAGAGATTGCAAGGGACCTTGTAAGGACATCTAGTCCAATCCCCCTGCTGGAGCAGGAATACGTGGATTAGGTCACACAGAAAAATCATCTTGTTCCAAGCCCCCAGCTATGGGCAGGGTTTCCAACCACTAGATCAGACTGCTCAGGAACCCATCAAGATAGCCTTGAGCACCTCCAGGGATGGGGAAGCCACAGCTTCTCCAGGCAGCTCTTCCAGTGCCCCACCACCCCCTGAGTAAAGAATTTCTTCCTAACATCTAGCCTAAATCTCCCCTCTTTTAGTTTAAAGCCTTTCCCCTTGTCCTATCACTATCTGCCCATGTAAAAAGTCCATCTTCACCCTACTGACAAGCTCTCTTCAAGTACTGGAAGGGTCGCACTGAAGTCTCCCCACAGCCTTCTCTTCTCCAAGCTAAACAAGCACAACTCCCTCAACCTGTCTTCATAGGAGAGGTGTTCCAGCCCTCTGATCATCTTAGTGGTCCTCCTCAGGACCCACTCCAACGGCTCTGAATCTTTCCTGTACTGGGAGCCCCTGTCCTGGATGCAGTACTCCAGATGGGGCCTCGTGATGGCAGAGCAGAGGGGGACAATCCCATCCCTCTCTCAGCTGGCCAGCCCTCTCTTGGTGCTGATCATCTTCCTCCTTGCAGCGACAAATCTAGTGAAAAAATTACTACATCCCTTGTTCCTTCTAACTGTTAGTCTAATTTCACAGTTTTTCCTTAGAACGACAGAACCAGCTATGTGCAGCCCCACTGCACAATGTGTATTTCTGTTTAATCAAGCTTAA
>NW_024884142.1:13410855-13504161 GCF_019232065.1 Centrocercus urophasianus | reverse complement strand
TGGGGCCTCGTGATGGCAGAGCAGAGGGGGACAATCCCATCCCTCTCCCTGCTGGCCATCGCTCTTCTAATGCAGCCCAGGATCTAACTGGCCTTCCAGTTAGATCCAGTGCAAAACCACACTGCTGGCTCATGTCCAGCTTTTCATTCACATGGACCCCAAGTCCTTCTCAGCACGGCTGCTGTCAAATTCACCAACTGTATGTTGAATAGAGCAGATATGCTTAGTTCTGTACAAAACTAGATCAGAAAAGTTTTAGAGTATTTTGTGACACAGGCTCACTGGATCCAGCAAGCCACAGCCTGATGTCCTGCTATTCCATATTACATCATGCAGATACACTCAAAGGCACTGAAAGAAAACCGTTCTTCAGGTTGTTTGTCTACATAACTTATGACAGAAAAGACAGAAAGCTCCATCCATGATAACATAAAGATGAAAGTTAAAAATTGTGAAGTTACAGATAGCTGGGAACAAGATAGCAGCATAAGAGCAAGTTGCAGAATACACAGGCTGCATTGTACAAGTAGCAGGCTCTGATGGAGCTAGAAATTGAGCTTGTTCCTGAAGTCCTTATTTACCAGCAAAGCTGCTCACGCACGGTCCATTATTCTCAAAGAGCTGGAAAGGATTATTAAATCAACATGCTTAGCCTCCACCTCTCCAAAGATATCCACATGTAACTCAAAAACTCCAGTCAGCTTGATTGTGCAAAATGTAACCTCCTAGTGCTCATGGGCCCATGAGGTGGTCTTAGTAGCAACAGCAGCTGTTTCTTAGTCACTTAAATTCCAGCCCTCAAAGCATTTTCAGAAAAATCACATGCAATAAGAGAGAGGATTTTTTATGTTTAGTGCTTACCTCACTGCAGCTAATATCAAATTTTATATTTAGCCAAATTGGTAAACGGCAATTACATTCTTAAAGGCAATCAGTGCATGCACACAGCTACGCAAGTAAATAAGTAGAACAGATTAAGATCTTTAGATGTACCTGAAGTGCACTAGCAAGGTACTTGAACGATAGGTACCCTGCAATTTCCAAAAAACCAAGGTGAGAAAGGCTAAGAAGCGTGGTGTCACCATTTGGTAGGAGTCGTAGTGTATGCCTCATGCATATTCTATAAATATATCTCTGACTGACAGGCCTGGTCTCCCCAACCTGGAATGTGAGACTGTGATGTATTTTACCAAGCTCTTAAGGTGCTGGAATTTTTGGTTGTTTGTTTTCAGTTGGTTTTTTTTTTTGTGTGTGTCTTTTTTTTTTCTTATTTCTGCAGGTCCATAAATTTATTCAAAATCACTTGCAAGCAAGAAAACTGTAATGTTCTAATATCAATTTCAAGGTGACCATTTGTGATTACGAAATCATTCTTCCCACACTATTCACTTGTCCTCTATTTAAATACTGTCTCAGCAAGCCAGCCCTCTAACTTCCAACATGATCTTAAAACAACAGTTGAGTTAACAATTGGGTCTGTTATCACAGAGCAGAAAAAGTTGAAATTTTCAAGAATACTTAATTACACTGCTGTAACCAATACCAGAATGTGTGCCCTTCCTGACATGGTTCTAATAGACCATTTTATGTTCCTCTAAAGCAAAGCAATTTTTTTTTGGAAGGGCGCAGCTTACTAGGCACAAATAAGATTGATTTATATACCTGGTCACTTTAATAGCTATTCATGGTATTACAGTTGTTCATTTCAGATACACCATCTAAAAGATTTTTTTCATCTTTACCCTCAGGTTAGTGTTAATAGAGTTAAACCTGATGCCATTTGTTTTGCAGCTATTCTAAAAACAATCCTCTTTCACTGCAGTCAGGACAACCTTTTGAGGTCTGTCTTTAACCAGCAGCCAGCCCATCCAGTCTGTATTCTGTCAAAATAAAATAACAGTTTTTAAATCATCCGCATAGAGTCAAACTGCTTACAGCACTCTATACACATTTGGCTGAAATGAGCTGAAACCTTGAAAAAATACCTTTTAACAGGCCCTACTCTGAAAGAAATGTGAAAAACTGTCGCAGAGTCTAAAAGTGTAACTGTTTACTAACAAAACAACATTAAAAACCAGATGAAACAGGATTCAGGTTTTGTAACAAACAAAACTAAATCATTTCTGGAGACATCCCAACTGCTACTGCGAATACTGGTTTAATATCAATGTGTTTATAGAGATTTCTTGGTTTTCTCTGAATTATTCCAATATTATGATAGAATCACAGAATGGCCTGGGTTGAAAAGAACCTCAAAGATCATCCAGTTTCAATCCCCCTTCTACAGGCAGGGTCACCAACCACCAGACCGGGCTGCCCAGAGCCACATCCAGCCTTGGATTAATAAACCAGAAAATTTCTCAAATGAGTCTTTTCAGATACGTGGGTGTAAATGAGCTGATTTTACAGATACTTTTTTCTTAAATACCTCTGGCATGCAAAACATCTGAATGACATGCAAAATACAAGGTCTACAACCTGTAAAGTCATAAGCAGAATAGAAATACTTATTGGAACCCTCTAACTTCATCTTTGTTACAAAGACTGTAATGAAAATACAATGGATTTATTTTTCTGCTAAAACTTTTTTTTTTTTTTTTGTTAATTTTTAAGAAATCCTACATCAGACTTTTCTCTACTGAGAATGTATTTTTCACTAACGCCCTTGAGGTCACTGAGAATGTTGAACACTTTCAAGTGCTTTGCTGTACCAGGTCCTAATCAAGCAAGGAATCAGACCTAGGGAAACATTCCTGCTTGTGAAGACAGAAAGCTCAGAAGCCAGTTCTGCATAATTTTAACAACACAGCCATATTTAGAAATAACCTTTGCATTTGTAAACCAAGCTGATGTGATTCTTTGTCTTTACAAACTCATCAGATTCCAAAGCATCACTTTCCCAGAAGTATGCGTGGTCCGCTGATGGCTGGACTTATACGCCTTTTCCAACCTTAATGATTCTAGGATCAATGAGCATCCCAGACAGAACATATGATTATTTTTTGACTTTTGACACCAAGAGTTGGAAATAAAATTTACTGTGGAATAAATAAAAGAACTTTAAGAAACTTTTAGTAAAATGCCTTTAGAAACCTCAAAAAAACTACAGTTGAGCTACAACTTCTTCATACTTCTCCATCTGAGAAATATAATCGGTAAACTCAAGGTAAAAAAACATTGATCCAGTTTTAGTGTTAAGAAATCTGCAGAAGAAAAAAAAAACTATATGGAAGACAACTCTGTAGCTTTTACTGCACATATATATGACCTTTAATACATTTCCATAAAATACTTAACATTCAAAATCATCATTGCAGCAATATGCCTATTTTCTATAGCTTAAGAAAGTAGAGTCATTAAACGTCTATGCATTTCTTATTGTGTCATCTGAATGTAAACATATTCAATGAAAAACACGTAAGTAAAGAAAATATGGAATACCACAAGGATGGTAGTTGTGATTATAAAAGTATGTCAAAATAAAATGCAAAAATAGGTCACTGTAGTCAGTCCCCTGATTTTTGGCCATCGTTTACTCACTGGTGAACATGCACTACTATCTGTGCATTCCTATGTCAGCTCAGCAGCTACTGCACAAATTAAACTTTTGTGTTAAAAATTCCAAGGTTGACATTAATGAGAATACACTGAATGTTTTGTTGGCTTTCTGCAAAGATCACTTCTAAATTTACTAAATGGAGTGAATGAAATACTATGGATAAAAACATAAATGGAAACAAGAATTCTTTAAGAAATGCATGTTTTACCAAGGATTTCAGGAAGGAACGAAGAGAGGAAAAAATATATTCAATAATTAAGAAGCAATCTATAAACAAATATATAAACACCTTTCTAAAACTGAGCTTTTAACCTAGAACTTTTTTTTAAAATGTTTCCAATTCAAATAATTTAAGAAACATTAGTTTTGCTGTGCTGCTGTGTTTCCTTTATTATTTGCTTTTCAGTTAGTACCCAAACAGAGGCAAATGTTTAATACAAGTTTAAAGAGCTTGCATTCAGGCAAAAGAACAAAACAACAACTAAGATCAACCAACCAAACAAATTTAACCACAGGACAGTCTTGGGTTTGATGAACTCTGGTCACATTTTCTTCCCACTGAAAGAGAATATTTCAGTGCACTCATATCACACTTGAGAAAAAGATTTTAGGAAGGAAAGATTTACCTTTTCCCAGGAGGTTTAGAAAATACAGTCAAGTGCCAAGAGACTGTTTCAGTATTTTTTGTACTGAAAAGAGAAATCTGAAATCAAGGGCAAAAGTTTCTAGGCATATAAAATGCCATTGCAAAAAACGAGATAACAATCATCTATTCTCTGTCTCTGATGGACTGAATAAATAGCAGTAGATTTAAAGCTGCAACAGCATACATTTAGTTTGAAATACTTTGCACAACATCTAGCAGTAAGGTTAATCAAACATAAACCTATACTGCTTTAGAACATTGTGCAAACTATCACAGGCTGCACAGCCATCAAGTGACGTCCTGGTGGGTATGAACAGAGTCTGCATGAGCCAAAGGGAAGATAAAGATATAAGATCTGTTATCTGAATGAATTAAATGGAAAGTACATGAAAAACCATGAAAAGACACCAAATCAATTAGAGTGAAAAAATAAGAAGACAGCTGGTTTCTTCTATCATAGGCAGTTTTATACTGGATTAAACACATCATTAGGCAGAATACTTGCACATTCCATATTCTCCAGAAATTCCATGAGGTGAAACTATCTTTCAGATTATTCTATTACATTATATACTTATCATTTATACTTATATATTTTCAATTAAACTATATCCTTCCAGTGCCCAAAGGGGCCTTCAAGAAAGCTGGAGAGGAATTGTAGTGATAGGTCAAGGGGTAAGGGCTTTAAACTAAAAGAAGGGAGATTTAGATTAAAAATTTGTAAGACAGTCTTTGCCAGGAGGGTGGTGAAGTAATGGAAAACATTGCCCAGGGAATCTGTTGATGCCCCATCTCTGCAGGTGTTCCAGTCCAGCTTGGTTGGACATCGAGCAACCTGATCTAGTGGAAGGTGTCCCTGCCCATGGCAGAGGAGTTGGGAAAAGATGATCTTTAAGGCCCTTTCCAACCCAAACCATTCTATCATGTTATGTTTCCCTACAGAATTAGCCAACAATTCCACATTAACTTATGCTTGTAGGTAGACTGTGCTGTAAGTTTGTAGTTCCCACCCATAAGGAAGATATAAAATGTGAGAGTGGAGAACATGTTCCTAAAGAGACAGATACTATAAAACATACCAGAGAACTAGAACTAGAATTGTGGACAAGCTTTATAATCTAAGGACTTACAAAATGCAGTCCAGGAGATTTGGAAAGGAAGAATATTTCTGAAAAAATAAATCAAAGGCAATAGCAACTGATTATGTTAGTGAAGAGAGGCTGCTTGTGGGAGTTTGGGAACAATTTAAGGAGCAAAACCATTGCAGCATGACTGTCTGTCATCCACTGAAGGAAGTGGATAACAAAGAAACACCAGAAGATGTCTACTTGCATTGGTATATGCTGAAAGACATTTTCAGATAAATCAGCCCAGCATTACCAAATTTTGAATTGTTATGGATATGTTAGCTCAAAGAGTAAATTACTTATGTTTAAATACACTGAGTATCAACATAGGAAGTGTCTCTTACATGACATACTAAAAAAAAAAAAAAAAAAAAAAAAAGGAGAAAATTCAGGTAAGTTACTGTAAGTTGTTATTGTTAATAAGATCAGAACATAGAAAGGAAGGGCACTAAACTAGGGAGAAAAAGTTCTACAGGGAGCCATAAAACATTAGACATGGAAATCAGCAAAATATCCAATAAAGTGATAAAGGTGACGGAAAAAAAAAGAGATTAGAAGAACTACCAGCAGGGGAGAAGACAGGAGTTATTGACTGTGCTGAGCTGTGAAAGGCCCTAAGGAAAAAGAAAAAACAAAACATCAGAGAATATATCTGTGATCTGTGATGCTCTTGAGTTACAACTAAACAAAATAAAAATAATGAAGTGACATAGGATGTCTCCCACAAGGACTTATATGGTAAGAGTTGCAAGAGAAGAAAGATGACTACAGCCTCCCCTCACATAAATTACATGAGCAAACAAGTCAGAGACTAGTTCTAGCAGAAAACAGTGAATACAGCCCAGCAAAGATTACTTCCAATAGTTCCCAACAGAACTCTATCTTTGTGGTTATAAGGTTGAGGTTTTGATGAAGTCCATGTTAAGGACAAAATCTGCCTTTTACAGTGAAAACAAATCTCATGCAAAGGACGAGCAATCAAATCTATTTAAGCTTTATCTTTTCTTGAACTACAATTCCAAAGACATGAAGTTGAATCAAAACCAAAAAATGGATGATGCAACCTGTTTTGTTTCAAGTTAATGCAAGAAATGGAAAGACAATCATATCAAAGGCTTACAGTCTACACTGCATGGAAAATAATAATCATAATATTATCTTCTTCTAACCCATCTTCTCTGCCTCTGCAGCCTGATGAGCCTTTATTAGCACCTTGAGTCCAGCAGTTATGAAGAAGTTTGTCTAAGCATGGGGGCTCCTTCTCAACACTACTCTCTCCAAAGTGGTGGTAGTAGAACAAATCTGAACGTACTCTCTAGGATAATATCAAGACCTGCATTTGCAAGGACTGATACAAATACCTTTTTATAATCCCATCCAACAGCCTCGCTTTTTTTGGATATCAAACCATTATGTGCCTTTGAGGATCTCCACTCGACACCATTGTATCCAAAACCAAATGGTTGCTGAGTGAGGTTATCTCATGCCTTGCACCAACAGTGATAAGCTGAATAGTGCTGAAGTATCTAAAAGGAGAAACTTACAAATTTGGCTTTTGGTGTTTTCTCACCACCACCAAAAGAACAGCAGGGTTTTCAAGATGTGACTTGACCCTCAGGAAAGGATTCTTTGAACATTTTTTATTCCTTAGCCCCAGCATCCTTGTCAATTTTACTCCTGCATTTTTAAAACCAACTACCACAAAATAAAATTAGCAATTGATTTTGGCAAACATTTAATACAGCAGATCTTGAATGAATTAAGCATTGTACATTGTCCATAGCATATTTCAATTTCAACTTTTTAATCTCCAGTAAACCACTCAAGCAAGCATAGATCCTGGTCAAATTTAAAAGGAAAAAAAAAATCCCTCCTGTATTAGTGAATGCATGTAAATGAAAATAATTTTTTGCTACCACAATTTGCTTTATGCATTTTCCAATTATCAAAACCCTACATTTTTTGAATTGAGTTCTTTGTCAATCACAGAAAGTGAAATAATTTAGCAAAGCATTCCTTTTTAAATAGCACTGTCCATTCAGTCTAACCCCGTCTCTTACTATGCTTCACTAAGCCAGTTGAATTCTTTTACTATAGTTCTTTTTTTTAATCTGACGACCTATTTCAGCAGTAGTAAAACTTGTTTCACAGTAGAAAGGCTCGTTTCTAAAACATAAGGTGAGATCAGTGATCTTGTGGGAAGTTCATTGCATCAACAGTGAGTACAAAATTCACCTCCTCAACCTGAACTCCCTGGTTCAGAAGATGTGCCTGCAAGAAACACAGTCCCCAGTGTGGCAGAGGATATGCTCTGTGCTCCTTCCTACAGCCTGCTAGTCCTGCTAGGGAGAGTTCTCAGTGCTGCACAAAAAAAATGTACCAAGGACTGAAACCAACCATGGCTCCATATGATGACACTCCACTTTGTGAGATGTAATTTATTCCACAAAAGGCATGCTGGTTATCCTTAAAAGAAGCAGGCTATGCTTTTCCAGCTAGACCCGTAGAAAACCGTGCCACGCAAGCAAGTCCAAAAGATCCCATCTAAAGTAAATTTTGATCTTCTGTATTAGCTACTAACAAGTCTACTTCTGCATTTTAAGATTTTCCCGTCTCTGAAGCATTTTAAACATTATTAAACACTCACTACTCCCTTAAGAGCTAAGTACTATGAGCAGTAGTGCAATAACTATTGGCACATACCACCCCACCAATGGTTCGGGAAAATGATGAAAGACCAAATTAAAGCCTTCAAAGCTAGAAGATAAGTCTTCAGTCAAAAGGAAAAAGGTACATTACTGTATGTATGATCAAATGCATAATACCTGTTACCAGAACAATTTGGACACATATTAATAAAATGGATGTCCTACAGAAGTGGAAGCTTATAATGCAGTGCATCTGTTTATTGTGTCTTCTTCCTATTCCAGTTTCCATAGAAACTGGAAAGAGTTAGGAAATTTCAGCACTGGGCAATGAATTCTAATGATCTTCTTAAAAGAATCTTTATAACATATATTTAGTGTACACAGAAAGCATCAGTAAGATTTAAATTCAGGTGTATGAAACCTGGATCAGTAGTCCTAATGCAGAGGAGCTCATGACTGTACAGGATTTCTAAGTCTCGATGGCAATAAGAAAAAGATCACTTCATTTAACATACATTAATATCGGTCCACATCACACTTGTTCTACCTCTTTAAGCTTTTCAATTTCCTACTGCTGTCTGCAACTGCCCCACAAACAAGCGCAGGAGCAAACGCTACTGAAGAATTTTCAAATATGTTTTCCTTTCCCTGAAGCTTATATGATATCTTACCCCTTACATTTATAATCACCTACAGTTTAACCATGATGAAATTTCTTATGCCTTGTGGGCTGAATCCTGTGACTCACAATTTCCAAATATATTTGTGAAGGTGGTTCATGAATTGAAGTTCTGTCAGCTGAAGCCTCCAGCATTGTTCTGCCCATGTTCAGTATGGAGGCTCCTGGCTCCCAGGAAGTTTTAATAGCACAGTACAGAGGATCAGCCCTCGGTTTACAAAGGACACTCGAGAAGCCATTGTAGAATGTAATACAGCCTGCAAATGCCCCCATGGCTTTTTGTCATGCCATCATTATTCTTTGGTAAGTTTAGGTTTCCTAAATATACCACTGAAAATTGTCAATGATTCATCCCCAGGGTTTGCTGTCAGCTGTGAACAATTGGGAGCTGTGCTTCTCATGGTTTCTCCGGTACTGCCCTCTTCCCTATTGCTTCTTCCTTGATTTTAAACCATATCCAAGTAAGACCTGGGGGACTCCTGTTCTTTGCTTGTTGACAGCACCTTCATCAACTACAAATTCACAATTTCCTCGTTTAAGCAGTTATCTACTGAAGTCTAGCAAACGAATATATATATATAAATATAATTGACACTTGCAGGTGATGTTGATGTGTACCCAGCCTTGAAGAATTACTTTCACAGAGGTATACTGAAATGCCACTTTCCTTCACCTTCACCTTCTCCTCCTCTGCCAGTTCTCTGCCCCAGTGATTTTTGCCTCAGGGAGGATAATCTTAACAGGACACTTTTGCCTGTTCCTGAGCTCTTCACCTGCTTTTCCTTTCCGCTCAGCAGCATTCCTCCTCTTGGCTGGCAGTTTGGGAGAGATTCTCAGGAGGTACAGCCGGTGTCTGATCCAATGCAGAGTGACACCGAGACGCCTAACCTACACACACCAAATCATTCTCCACGTTTTAATCTCAAGGGCAGAGGCTGCAGCGCTTCTACAATAACCACCACTAACAGCTTTAGGGATCATAAGCATTGTTGGTGCAGAAACATTTGATATTTCCCATTGTGACAGAAAGGAGACAACTGGTTAAGTTACTGCCTGTTGTACACAATTGTAGACATTAGCAGAAGTTATTTATAGTGCCTATTATGTTACAGTATCCCAAAAGACAGGAGAACCATGTCATGAAGCATTACTACAAATAAAACCATTTTAGCTTAGCATAACCTTTTTAAGCACAGCGAATATCACAGTAGTTTACCTTTAAATGGAAAGCATGAACGGCTCAGATGTTTTCAAAACAAAATATATGTTTTAGTACTCCCACCCCATCAGGTAATACAGAAAGAAGAAGTAAGGAGGACAGGAAAAATTGTGCATTAATAAAGTCAGAGATCTGGAGGAAGTGCATCAGTGCAAGCAGGGTGTCTTTTTCTGGAAAACACATAACTGGAAGATAAGACAGCTCTCCTGTTTTTGTCATGGAGAGGCTTATATGCTACTGCTTTTTAAGCCTGTTATTTAATCCTGGGGAGTTAAATACAAGTCCTAAATGTGTGCTCCAAATCGAGCAGCATGCCTTAGAGCACACAAGTATCACTCAGCATCTTGTGAAAATAGAAGTTACCTAACACTGAGCCTCTCAGAGAACTCGATTCCCCATATTCTCCCCATCTACTAGTAAAAGTGAGGGTAGGAGAGACGACATAAAAAGCAAACATGAATTTCTTGATGATCTTGGAGGTGGGAGGTGGGGCTCTATTTGTCTTTTTGTTTTTCTTTTTCTTTTTTTTCTTTTTTTTTGTAAGAAAATTTCTGTGTTCATATCTATTATTCTCATGTCTTCTGCAAAAAGAAACAAAAAAAACCCAATGCTTTTAACTTCAGAATCATGAAGATCTTCCACAAAAAAATGGAGATTACAATAGAACTGAAGTGACTGCAGGAGAAGAGCGCAATGGTCACTTACAGAGGTGCTTCCATCACACTTCCTCCACTCAGAACTCAGAATTGGGACACTTCCCAGGTTACAGAAGCATGCATTTTAAGGATAATTCCTAAATCTACTTATACAATTGAACTGTAATTCAAAGGGGGAAAAAAGGAATGTAATCAACATGTTAAGGAGCTGTCAGCAAATACAAACAGATTCATTACTTTTATGTTTTGCACAACTGAATGATTTACACACACCAGCCATGAGACCTCTTCTTCTTTCAGAGTTGTCTCGCCATGGCTGGAGTGAGACAAGACAGTACTGAAACAGGTAACATAGATACTCCTGTGAAGACACTGAAGCCCTTCAAAGGTGAGGGGGTGGTTTCTTTTGGCTTGCAGTCAAAGCCAGATCCTCTAATGGGAATGAAGTCTCAGTGTGGTCTACTGCATATATACAAAAGCAATGAATCCAAGACTCCTCCAGTATTACAGCCAGATTCTTCTGAGACCTTCATGAATTCCCTGTGCTCCTCACCATTAATTGGTAGTTGTTCTACAAAGCAGTAGTTGTTCTACAAAGCAGTACAAACATTTTAACTTCTTCAGAGACACATTTTGCCTTACAGTATGAGTAAAAATTTCTGTCTTTTGATTTCTCTGCTGAATTACATCCTCTTTACCTCTACCCACACACTGCGCACTGTGTTGGCAAAGTCATACATTTTGGCAGTGGACTTCAAAACTTCATTCCTCTGCAGGAGAATGCCCGTGTATTGTACACTCACATACACACCCCCTCAGTCCACATGACTTATATTCTGCCTGGGCAACCATTTCACAGATAGATGGAGGCACCAAAAAATAAAAATCTCAACTTCTGGCATACAGCTATCAGCCATTCCCCATACTGCTTTCATTTAGCAACGCTTAGCCACATTACTAACATGACTGGTTATCAGGGCTGCATGCAGATTTTGCTGATGATGATGTATGTTTATTATCTCTTCCTTTGGTAACTGAGCTGTACACACTGGGAATGCTTTACAAAACATCTCAGAAATAAAGGTCAAGTAAGCTTTCTTGTAAGAGATACTCTTTTCTGGAGAGAATTTCCTTCCTACACACCTTCAGCCACCAGAGCTCTTCTGATGCTAGACAAAGACATTGCAAACACATATGCCCACTCACATTTCAGTCTCTAAAGTATGCTTTACTGACTTAGAGTCCGTTCTTCAACCCCTCCTCACCCACACATATCCCTGTCAAGGCACATGAGGCTGACACCGTCGTCAAAGTGATATTTAAGAGTTCATGGTTTAAATTTAGTACTCAGAGCACAAGGGCTAGTCAGTCTCGCCTGTCGAGGAAGCACATTTTACTGATCTTGGAACATTTCATACAGTAGCCAAACATCAGTGAACTCTCTTGCTCAGTTTTGGTTTTGAGTTGACATAGTTCTGGGCGAAACACAACCACGACTTCCCATCAGGAGAAGGAAAAAGCATCAGAAAGGAGGAACTGGGCATAGTGGAGAATGCTGAAATCCAAAAAGGATTCCCAGCCAACTAGGCTACAGTGCAAAGGCTGAAGAACTGGAGCCATGTGCTAAAGCCATGTGTTTGCTTTCATTAGCAAAATGGTATAGAGGTCTGCACCAGCAGGAGTCTTAAAACAGTTTTGCCCTCACATATATCCAGACTATCCTGACCTAATCAATTACTGTATGTGAAACAACAAATCTTAATTAGCTTTACGCCAAGAGGTACTGAAAACATTGAAGTATTGAAGATAATAAAGAATTTGAAGTATTGAAGATATTGAAGGTGGAGGTCCTACTGCCCTTGAGATAATAGTTCTGTCCCCCTTTGAAATCTGCGTCTACTCCAAACTGCCTGTAATTTTGCACTGCACAAAGACTAGATTTTAGCGGATTAAAGTTCCTAGGTAGAGCCAAATCAAATAAGACAAGGCAGTCTTCTGGCTGGCTTGAGACTACAAGTGTGTCATTCTGTATTCTGGCTAGATGTCTAACAATGCTAAGAAATCCAAACCGACCCACAGGATAGAAACTAAAATTAAAATTTGATTTCTTACACAGCTTGCTAGTTCCCTCTTGATTTCACTGCAAATTATCTGTACTGAAAAGCTGATACCTTTGGCCAGTCGCTTGTCATCTGTACACTGAATCACTGAGAGAAATGGAAAAAACACACTGGCCCCTTATGGCCATGTCACATGTGCTGCTGATCTTCTGTAGGTATTAGAAAAGCTAGAAGAAAAACTGACTCAGGACCAAAGGTCAGGTAATAAGCTTGTATTGACCTTGTGGGCTGGGTGACAGGAAGAGAATCACAGAATCACAGAACGGCCAGGGTTGGAAGGGACCTCAAGGATAATGAATCTTCAACCTCGCCACCACAGGCATGGCCACCAACCTCCTCATTTAATACTAGACCAGGCTGCCCAGGGCCCCTTCCAGTCTGACCTTGAACACCTCCAGCGATGGGGCATCCACAACCTCTCTGGGCAGCCTGTTCCAGCACCTCACCACTCTCTCTGTAAAGAACTTAAAGAATCAGGAAAGACACAGGTGAAACTCAACTCGCTCAGGAATATTACAATTAAAATGTTTAGTATCTTTAAACAAACCTCCTGGTAACATGCTCAGACAAGTCAATCAAGTCTTCTGGGAGAAGAAAGGACACAGACAGAATGAAACATGAAAGTTTGCGCAGTGTAAAAATCGAATATTAGACATCAGTAATCAGTGATCACGTCACATTTAGAGAACTGCTACATTCTGTTCTGTTTCCTAAACAAATCCAGGTGGGGATAAAAACACTCAGTGAAATAAAAGTTACATTCAAAACATGTCAATTTCAGATGTGTGGTAATGTAATACATATGGAAGAGGGGAAGAGTGAAATTCGTTAGCCTAGACAATAAAATCTAAAGAGAGAGAAAACAGGATAAACAGTCTTCTGATATAGAAGGGGTATCTGGAAGGAGCTGAGAAACTGAAGGCACCCAACATACAAACAAGTTAATAAGCTCAAGCTGCAGCAAGGAAGATTCAGGCTATGAATAAGGAAAAGCTTCCAGTGATAGGATCGGGGAAGCTGAATAAAGAGCCTGGGCAGTCTATACAGACAGCTGTCAGATGTGTGTATAGCTGATCCTCCCTTGGCACAGCAGAGGCCAGGTACCCCCCATTCCTGCTTCTCTGATGGCGTGACTGACCGCTGGTGGGCAGAGTAAAAAACACAGCCCAAGGGCTCCAGACCTATCCTTCCCAAGGAATGGCCAACAGAAAACAGGGGCTGTAGTTCAGCCCACAGGGAAAAGGCAGAAGAGCGGATATAAGAGCTGCTCACAATAACTGGGATGCTCACCTCACCTCACAGCCACCTGCTCAGCTTCTGTTCTGCAGCCCTGACTCTGCTGAGTAGTAAGTAGCCTAGGGGGACAGAGACTGGAGAGCAGGCATCTCTCAAGAGATTTGAGAACTCCAAATTATGTTCTGAATACATCTGAGGATATCCTTGTTTCACACTCAGAGTGGAGCATTTAAATTAGATCTTCTCTGGCCAGGATGTTTTCCTCCCTTAGGTTCATTCTGTAATTAATTACTGTCAGCATTGTCACCATATGAGCTACAATTGACAAGAACTTCTGTCACAGTTTATCACCCCTGCCACTGGATATCACTTCACATCCTTTCATCTGTTCCTTGCAGTCCAATTCAATTCTCCCTTCTTCATCCTTTGCTAGTGATCCCATATATCTCTGCAGAGTTATGGTAATAGGTATTGCTCACCACAGCTCTAAGTGACAGCAATTTATTTATTTATTCTTTTGCAAAAGTTACCATCACATGACTGGCCAACTAAAAGCAAAACAACCTTGATGGCAAGGTATGAGATATTCCGGATTAAGTAGAAGATTAGGAAAATACTTACTTTTGCTTTCACCCCTCTGATTCCTATTTCCATGGAAACAGGGCTGGAAAGTACCAGCAGGCAGCCTGCAGCTGAACATCTGAATGAGAGCACTTGTGTTGAACTCAGCAAGCAGGCAGCAGGTGAAATCTGCAGGAGCTGCCTGAAAATCTATAGCCAGGTTTTCAAAGTAAAAGGATGACCTCAAGTTGGGCAAAGGACTTCTAAGAGGGATTACATATATCCTTAGCAAATATTCTCATTGCATTGCATTGCAAGAGTTGATAATCTGATTTCATCTTGTGAAAAAGGCAGGGATAACACTTCTTTATCTAAACCACACCAGACAAAAATCCATCACAATTAAACATATTTTGAAATGCTCAGGTAGAAGATGACATATTAGCAAGAATGATAGCATATTTTTGTAGCAGAATTGCCAGACTGTCAGACACTGTTCTGTAATTCCATCTGTGAAATCAAACTGGCCGATGCCCAGTCCATATAGATGCATTCTATATTTACATATTAAAAATAAAAAATAAAAAATAAAAATAAAAAAACAAACAACTCTAGAGGTTAGTAATACATTTGCTAGTTATGAGTCATATAAATCACCAGAACTTGCCTTTTAAAATCTAAGGCATTCCAGTTGTAAGCATCATTAAGGAAAAATAAAAAATAAAAACCAATGTTAACTTCCTTATGCAATTTAGTAAAGTTTCATGCAGTAATTCTTTTTAATACCATCTTAGATTTTTCTCCTGTTCCATATTTGCTCTTCAAGTAACAGAAAGAAAAGCAAACAAAGAAGGATGAAACACTGCTGTCTTGCACTATACTTTACCCAAACAACAGATTGGTTATTATTAAACTCCTGCTTTTGTATCTAAAGCAATTACCAGTTTCTCAAACAGATATTATTCATTCTTTGCGGAGAACAGAACACTGGTCCCACTTTGTGTCAGTGTAATTTCAGCCAATGCGATGGACAAAACAAAATGATTATAATAAAAGATGTAATGTCTTGCACAAGTTCAATATCAGCGCACAAGAGCTGACCTGAAAATGGATGATGAAGAAACTTGAGACAGTATAAATCTCCTTTTTTTTTTTTTTTAATTTAAGAGTGTTATTTAAAGTTTAACAGAGCTATTTATCAGAATCAAGTCAGCCTGATAGGTGTGTGGATCTGCTTTATTGCACCTATGTTCTCTTTCACCATCAGAGAGGAAATGCAAGCTTAAAGCATCACAGAACAAATCAACGCCAGAAGCTGTTAGTGACTATTGATTCATTGCTTTCTCTGGGATCTTCACTGCAAAACCGAGCCCAAATTTAGAGTCCACAATATATTAAGTTCACAGCTTTGATGGAAAAGAACAGTACAGAAGCTTCTTGTGCAATTTTCTTTCATCATAGGAAACTAATAATTGTGTATCAAAAGCATAACTGTGGCAGACAATGCACACACCCATCAGCATCTCTGCAGAATGAGAATGTCCACTTAGCAGCTGCAGCAATGGCAAAAATTGCACAGAGCAATTCTGCTAATGAGTCCACCTGATTACTCACCTGCTATTCTATACCATGTATACTTGTACTCACCTCAAGGATCATTTTTACAGTGCTAGATCAAGGAGAAATCAAACTCCAAACTCACTGATCTAGCCTGAGTCTGCTTAAACATGGCATACAGAAAAGCAAAAGCTTTCACACTCATTTCCACTTATTCTTTGTGTGAAAACATCTATTGCTAAACAGCCCACATGTATTGCCTGAAGAACTCTTCTTCAAGAAGGACTAGAAATAAAAAGTAAAACTAAAAGCACAAACTTAAAAATCCACATCAGCAAACACTGACTAAATTCTCCATTTCATAGAAGTTCTATACCTCACTTTTTATATGTTTGATTGTTTTTGTTGATTTGTTTATTTTGGAATGCTAAGAATATTTTGTACTTAAAGGCTACCTCTCTATTGCTATTTCACAGGTATGATGTGTAACATTCTCACGGTCTGAACAGCTCTCTAAGCCATCACTACAACTGCAAACCTTACTAAGGGGGGAGGGAGGAAGGGAAGAGCATCTTTAGCATCTATTTCAGATTTATAGAAATGATCATGCAGTTATAAGAGAGATCTCTGACTTGGCTGAAGAGTTTCAGTAGGCAGGGGATGGAAACATTTATAAAGAGAATTAAATATATCTGGCTGCATACATGCACAAAGGTTGTTGGGTATACATCAAAAAGGGTGGCTTGTCTTTCCCAGCTGGAGCTTGAAATAGAGAGGGATATAATTCAAGGAAATGAGGAAGCTGCTTCACACCCAGTCATTAGTATCTTCACACTATTTTTCCTTATGATCTTGTTAGTAACACCTGTACAGAGCATGTAACTGCTTTCTTCCAATTAACTTTATATCTGCTAATGTACCCCAGTTGTTGCTGGCTCATTAACTTATGGGAGATGGAAAGAAACCAAGAAGGGATATCAGTATAGTCTTCAGGATGCTTAGGGCAATCAAGAAAGATGTACAGAATGAAGGTGTCTGATCTGGGATCTTTTGCCTCTTGGGGCATGGAGAATGTGGCAAATACAAGTTCTGGATTCCAGCTAACGTGATAATAAACATACATTACACCAGTGTATGCTATATACGTTTTTAACTTAGTAATGAAAATATGATTAAAAGAAAGCCGATATAAATTAACACTTCAGAAATCAAACATCATTATCTATTAGAAAACCTTAATGCAAGCAATCTAAACCAGAGATTTTGTAGCTACTTTACCTGTTTGTAAAGCTAAACCTTCTTCCATGTTTGAAACACCTAAACTTGTTAAATACCATGTCTTCTTCCAAAACAGTATTGCTACATAGCAGCTGAATTAGTTTTATACCTTCCTTTTTGGAAGGTTCTGCAACAAATGTTTTCATAGCAAAGTTGTTAGAACCAAAAATAAAAGTTTGCAGTGGATGTATTAACACACAGTCACAAGGGGAATGTGATCCATGGTCCCATGTACTTTCTTTATGTGTACAGCTCCAGTTTACAAACATGGAGTACTGACACTGCGAGAGTAAGTGTTGGCACTTCAGCAGTGCAGGAAGAGTCACCGAGGCATGAAATTTTCCAAGGTATGAGTTATCCAAGGTATTAAAAGGTATTCCCAAGACTCAAGGCTGAGTAAACTGGGAACAGCAGCTAGGTGAGCATGAGTGATCCCTCATCACTGGCTTCATACATTCCCAAGGGCTCTCTACCTTCTCTGCAGTGTAGCTCGCCAGTAGCTTCTGTGCTAAGACTGGGAAAGAGCTCTTCAAGTCCTAGTCTAAGATTCCTAAGCTGGCCTCTTAACTGTTGAGTGGATGTGAACAAGTGGAAAAACTACTAATGCCTCTGCCTTTTAGCCATCCCACTTCCCACAATATTAGAGTAGCTCCCCAGAGGTTTTAGAGGTCTCAGTTTAATCTTCCTCTCCTACTATCATATTCCACTTTGCATCTTTTGCTCTTTATTTGATTAGGCACAACACCCAAGTCTGTACACTTCTAAATTCTTCCAAACACTAGCAACTGAACACAGATAGAGACCCAAAGATTGCAATCAGGCCATTTCTCCTGCCTCAATTAATGAGAACAGAGTTGTACAAGATTATATATGATGTAAATGTCTCAATTCAAACAGTACACTCCAAATTTACACAAATTTAATGATTGCCATCTTAATGTGCATTTATGGATTCCAACATAATCAAACAAGAAGATGGTTCATCTATGTTTAATCAACTCCATCAACCAAATTCAGCTTCCCAGCAATGTAAATGCACTCCTGTGAAGTGGTTGCAAGCTACTGCTGCCTCCATCAAATATAGACATGTAAAAGATGGGGATAGGAAGAAGCAAAGAAAGGACAGACAACTTTACTTATTTACTGTGGGCTACACAAGAAAAATTGAATGGTGTGGGATTCAAACTGTGCATTTCCTTTCAGAGCTGAAGAGAATGAGTGCTCCTGCAGAGTGGAAAGTCACAGCTCCATCCTTAAGGGCTCCTGGGGAGCACAGCTCTTCTTACTGAACACAGACTGACAAAGCCTACTACCACAAAATCCTGGAGAGCGAGCCTGCAGATGACACAATGGCCATCTCTTCACCTCAGTTTACCATTTCTTTGTGTTGGGATCCAGAAACTGCATCTGAAACCTGCTAGAAATTCAGTTATTCCTCTTGTCTACCCTGAACTTTTCTTCTGCTGCTTTCTGCCAAGGATTTAAACACCATAAACGGAGGAAACAGAGAAAGTGGAACACAGCAATGTTTTACTTTGCACCTGTTGGCAACTCCCAACTATACAGTAGGTAAGCATAAAAATACTTTAGCAGTCACACAGAAGCAATAGAAGTGACATCTGTTTTCATACCTAAGTGTGCCTGTGTTGTCTTATATTCTAACCGTGCTACACATACAACTTACTGCTTAACACCTTTGTGAATCAAGAGAACCAGATTTCAGATTCCAGTATTAAAGCTCTTAACAGAATGGTAATTTTATAATTAACAATAGACAACTCATAAATTCACAGAAATACCTTTGTAAGTGAGACCTGATGGCAATCTCTAAAAAAGCAATAGCTCCAGAAAGCTAACAGAAAACAAAATCTTCAAACGAAGCCAGATCATTTAAACAAAGAATCCAAGCCATCACTCCCTAGAGTAGACTTTGGTGACCGTAGGTAGCAAACAAGACTTCTCCACATTGTCCAATGTGTCTTTGTATTTCTCCAAACCATAATCCAATATAAAGTCATTAAGAAAGAAATTTACCTGTGTTCCGGTCAGGTAAAATACAGCAATGCTTCTGCAGTATGCCAGGCAGAACCTGTGGCAACAAAGAAACAGACATTAACATATGTATATTTTTAACATTGCCTGAAGAAGAGCTAGTGATTGTTGGAGTGCATACATAATTGAGCTTTGTGCTTTCATTCTGGATGCAAATTAACTATTGCACAGTGCGACTCTGAGCCCCGCTCACTAGGAATCACACACGGAGAAGAATCTTGTACGGTAAGCTGCTTCCTACTGCCCTTAAAGGTAGTGTCACCCTCTTCCATAGACCGCAATATTGAAAAATTGAGTAAAATAGTATAAATACAGAAGTAAATGTGCTCAACTTAGAAAGACAACACGTTATCAGCCAGTGCCACTCCTCTTCTTGATTTTGCACTGATTTTACACTGATTTTAGCCCCTGGGGCTAGGAGATCACTTCTCAGATGCCTATTTCCAGTAAGTAAAAGAAAACCCTTGAAGCTTGGATAGAAAGCTCAAGGGAATGGAGACAGACAAGTAGTTCATCATGATCACTATGCTGAGGTGCCTATGAGAAAGGCTACAGGAGCTTTCCACCACCACAGGCCCTTTCTTCTGGGTGGGGCAGCCCCATCCCTCTTACAGATGTACACACTGCTGTCATCTGTTGTGGTGCAGCTTTGATGCTCCTTCCAGCAGCAACCTGTGCTTGAAGCATGCAAGACCTAATTTCAATCTGACTTTTAAATCTGTAATTAACACCTTCTACAATGTTAACAGCATCTGTAAAACTGTAGCTTAAAACTTAATGGCTTTTCCTTTGCTACTTCAGAGAAAAATCCAATTAAAAGCTATGCTCTAAGACGTCCTCTACTAATTTTCCCTGAAGGGTCAGCATGTGCCCTTTTAAGTCTGAAAATCTCAAAAGAAAAATTAGTTTGTACAAACAGGAGACCAACATAACCTCAGTGTCGAAATGCTGGCCCTCTAACCAGTGAGAACACCTTGGGCACCGTCACAGCTCATATTAAGTTTCAGAAATCCAGGAAGGAAAGTACTTTGTGGCCTAGCAATATTTTTTATTCAATATGAAGACTGCTGTTGCTGTTTGGTCGAGTTTAGCAGTTAGGGATGAGAGTCAGAAACATGGAGCCCTGCAACAGCACCGTAAGCCTCAGCCTTCCCTGTGGTCGGTACCCAATGCACGCTGTGGTAAACCTCCATGAAACCAGCACCTCTGCTCAGCCATCCTCCAGCACAGCAAATTAAGGTCTTAAGAAATTTGCTGCACTGAGCTTACTCTCAAAAGCATGCATGCAGACACAGTGCCATTGCAAAGCTGAGCTTTTACTGCCATTTTAACTTGAAGAGCCAGTCTGCGCACAGAAAGCTGTGCTGGACACAAAGCCACAGGAAATAGAGTTTCCCCACACAGCTCCTTGAAACTCTACAGCAGACAAAGCATTTAAACATGAAGTGTTGCATAAATCATTCTGGTCATTTTCTGAAGTGAACAGCACCACTGAAGCTGTGTTCTGCAGTGGAGGGGGAGATTACTCTGTGAGAGGCAGCTCAAACACCCAGGAGAAGCCAGGGAGAGAGAGGTGCCTGGAGCCACCTGTCTTCACTTTATTCCAGCAGCACATGCAGGGAGGGCACAAGGCAGACCACTTTCTTCTCACCAGTGAACACAAGAATGCAGCATTCTACTCAAACAAGCACAGTGACCACCTGCTGCAATAGCCAAGCTGTGGCAAAACCCAGATGGAGGGGGCCACCCCTTTTCTGGGCTGACACATGCACCCAGATGGACTTCCTGAGGAGCGACACATCTCCCCAGAGCTTCAGTTGTGGGAAAAACTGAAATCTGGAAGTCCCTCAAGGGCCTGAGGGAAGAAGCCCCAGAAGTCCCTGCCAACCTCAGCCACTCAGTGATTCTGTGACAGGTTTACTGCTGTCTACTTCTGAAAAGCTTATCCTTCACTCTGCTGCAACTCCATTTAAACAGGTCCCACAGTTAATGCCCTCAGAGCCAAAGCCCAGTCCATGCCTCTGAGTACAGGACTGCAGAAGAAGACTCACATCTTGCTGTCTCTGTGAGGCAAGAGATAGTTGTCTTAGCTGTGCATGCATGTATTGCTGGTACAATTGAATTTCCGCATGTTCATAACAGCTAAAGACCACTCGTTGTCATCTCTTTTGGTACTCAGAAGACCTGTCAGCAAGTACATTGCTTTCCCAAGTAGAAATCCTTTTCACTTGAAGCAATCATAAACCATCCTTCCTTCAAGTACAGCTATGGAAAGATACCTTGGTGTGCTGATGAACAGCTGGCTGAATATGAGCCAGCAGTGTGCCCAGGTGGCCAAGATGTCCAATGGCATCCTGGCTTGTATCAGGAATGGTGTGGTGAGCAGGACTAGGGAAGTCATCCTGCTCATGTACTCAGCACTGGTGAGACCCAACCTCGAGTGCTGTGTTCAGTTTTGGGCACCTCAGTACAGAAAGGACACTGAGGTGCTGGAGCAGATCCAAAGAAGGGCAACAAGTCTTGAGGGGCTTGGAGAATATGCCCTATGAGGAGAGACAGAAGGAACTGGGGCTGTTCAGTCTGGAGAAAGGGAGATGGAGGGGAGACTTCATTACTCCCTTCCAATATCTGAAAGGTGCTTACATCAAGAGTGGGGTTGGTCTCTTCTCACTGGTGACAGGTGACAGGACGAGAGGAAATGGCCTCAAGTTGTGCCAAGGTAAGTTTAGGTTGGATATCAGGAAACATTTCTTTACAGAAAGGGTTGTTAAGCACTGGAATAGGCTCCACAGGGAGGTGGTTGAGTCACCATCCCTGGATGTGTTTAAAAACCATTTGGATGTGGTGCTCAGAGACATGATTTAGCAGAGGGTTGTTAATTAGGGTAGTATGGTTAGGTTGTGGTTGGACTCCATGATCTTTAAGGTCTTTTCCAACCTGAGAAATTTTATGATCCTGTGATTCTATGATTCTATGATTCTACTTAGGGGAATACAGTATGACTTGAACCAATGTATTAGCTTCCCTTACTCACATTCAGACAGCAGGAAGCATGTATTTTAAGAAGAAACAATAACATTAAAACAAAAATTGTGAAAACGGCATTCATCATTTGCTAGTGTTTTTTTGAATTTTAAAAAGAAAAAATCCAGTGGTACTTAGGAGTGTATCGTAATACTTCCAAACTATAGCATTTTCATTTTGGCCATGGATATAAATAACAGCATAGTCTTATAGGCACTGAAAGCACAAAAATTAGAAGCAGAGAACAAAGAAATCCTAGAATGAGCAGAGACAAAGCAGTGTAACACAAAGACTGAATCTTGAAAACACCGTGTCTTACTCAGACATAAAATAGCACTTAGTTTCCAGTGAATCTGCCACATTTTCTTCCCCACATTCATGAACCATGGAGCAGCATTATGAATTTATTATGAGCACCAGTTAATCAAATTAAGGCTGAATCTGAAAGAAGACACACACACAAAAAAAAAGCAGGTCTGGAGTAGCGAGACAATTTCCTTGGGAAAACAAACACCCTGGAACACAATTTTTACCTTCCTGGTAGACCTGATAAATATAAGAGAACAGTCACACTGAAAGGCACAAGCTTGAAAAATATTTGCTTGTCCCTTTCCTCTATTCTCTTAAATATTAAGTAGGTAACTGGCATGGAAGAGGCTAAAACAGTGCTGCCTTCTTTCTCTCCAGCCCTTACCATGTTTACCCTGTACAAAACCAGTTTCTGGCTGGTAGGAGTTTGATATCAACCTCCCACTTACTAATCTACAGTATACGGATTTTTACACTGTACCCATCTCCATGGTACCCAAAGAGCCTCTTCACACCGCTCTCCTCCCACATCTCCCCACTCTGTTCTTCTCCTCCCTAAGGAAAATGACACAAGCATTCCTCAGCAAAATTATCACCTTTCTCTCTCTACGTGTCTTTCCTTTCCCCTGCTCTCATTCATTGGAAAGTTGTGAACCCTATCTTATGCCTTAAAATGTCTTTATGTCTCAGAGTTTCTTTTTTTTTTTTTCTTTAATTTCACAGATAAACACTAGATTCATTGACTGATTTAGTGATTTGAGATCTTACCTAAACAGGGGCAGTCTGATTGAGAATCTTAACCATAGTCAGACGTGCAGTGATTTCTGCTAAAGAAGTCAAAGTATGGGAGAAGAAGTCAAAATAACAGGAGATCCTCACAAGCAGAAAAACAAAACAACAAAAAACAACAACAACAACAAAAAACATAGGAAAGAAAAGATTTGAACATTTTGTTTTTGTTGTAGTTTTTGTTTTTTCTCTTGAGGAAGTGAGAGGTATCAATTACATTAAGCCAAAGATTTAACCTTCAGTTGTTTCTTAAGCTCCCAGCTGGGAGCTAAGGCACTGAAACACTAAATTAAAGCTGGCACAGAAATAGAACAAATAACACAGCAGGAAGCAGGTCGTTATAGTCAAGGCACTTCCCTAGCATTAGCCAAATTAACTCTGATCCAGTCCATAGAGTACTGTTACATGACCACATGTGGCAGGAGCACAAACTCAGAACACAGTGTCAGTGCAAAGCTTCCTCAGAATTCAAAGAAAACTTCTAGCTGATGTCAGTTGACATCAATCAGGACACAATTGTTTCACATTTGTTTTCACTACAGGTTACTGTGCTTATATTATATATTTCAAAACATATACACACATATACATGTGAACATATGGAGCTCTTGGAGTGGGTCCAGAGGAGGGCCACTAAGATGATCAGAGGGCTGGAGCACCTCTCCTATGAGGAAAGGTTGAGGAAAATGGGCTTGTTTAGCTTGGAGAAGAGAAGGATCTGGGGAGACCTCATTGTGGCCTTCCAGTACTTGAAGGGAGTGTATAAACAGGAGGGGGAACGGCTGTTTATGAGGATAGATCGCGATAGGACAAGGGGAATGGTTTTAAACTGAGACAGAGGAGGTTTAGGTTAGATATAGGGAGGAAGGTTTTCACCCAGAGGGTGTTGAAGCACTGGAACAGGTTGCCCAAGGAGGCTGTGGATGCCCCATCCCTGGAGGCATTCAAGGCCAGGCTGGATGTGGCTCTGGGCAGCCTGGTCTGCTGGTTGGCGACCCTGCACACAGCAGGGGGTTGGAACTGGATGATCATTGTGGTCCTTTTCTACCCAGGCCGTGATTCTATGATTTCTGTCATAATTAATGTTCAAATTTTCAGTTGCTCTAAATCTGTACTACGAATATGCAGAAAGCTTCTCAGAGCAGCAGAGGAGAATAACATATCCTTACATCACATTTTTATATATATGCCTATTCCATTTCACAAAAAAATAAAAAAATAAAAAAATTCTCTGCATGTTCAGCATCCAATACTCTTTTAGAGTGGTTTAACAAGGACTAGAATTAATTCTCATAAAATCTTTTCAAGTTTAGAGAGTGCTAACCTCTAACACAATTTCAAAAACTTACAGAGAAGCCAAAAGAAGTGAAGTAAAATTATTCTACTATGGAAAAAGTGCATGTGTGAAATTGATACCTACTGACTTGAAAGGATCTGCTGAATGACTGTGTTCTGTGTTCAGACCTCTCTATGGTACTGAATGATAAAGATGTTCTGACTGCTTTCTAGTCTGCTTACAATTAGACTGTTAAAATAGTGATATGCAAGTAAGCTGGATACTATATTCTCTGATTTTCTCCTATTTAGTAAACAAATGTGAATAGATCACATTTGTTTACTAAACCTTAAACCACAGCTGAAAAGTTAGGCAATTAAAGACAAATAATTCCCAGGTCCAGAATTACAGAACATCTAAATCAGGAGTCAACTTATAATTCAAGGCAGAATTTAACAAGGATTTCTACTGTGCTTAAAAGTTGTCAGAAAGGAAGAACTTCAACTTGATTTTACAGTTCCAAACTGTGTTGGGATTTTGTCTCTGCTTTCTATCTACTTTCCACGTCCTTGAAATCCTGTGATCCTAAAGACTGCAAGAGCAGAATATCACCTTTTGGCTGTGCCGACCAAAACCCTTGTGTTCATGTGCAACCCCTGCCAATGACTGTCTCTGAGATAAATCCCTATCCTCCTAAACCTTCCTACCCAAAAAACTGTTACAACTAATAAATTAAACATTTTGGTTGCAAGAATATTGCAATATTCAAAAGAATATGTGTCAAATACATACAGGGCAGATATATATAAGTTTACAGAATGATTAAGAAAGCTTTTTTTGACCTTTACTCATGCACTAATGATTGAAAAGAAAAGGTCCTTAGGAAGAGTCATCCCATAAAGTGTACCTTGCATCTGCTGTGAAAGAAATACAGTACTGAAGAGAAAAGAGGTTAGGTACCTTGATGTGAATCAGTAGGTGAGTTCCTGGCTTTTTGTTTCCTGAATGCTCTGTCACTTATGTTCAAAAGGCAGGCACCTCCTAGGCACTGCTATCTGCACTGCTCCACGCTAGGGATTGCTGCTTTCCCACAGACCACACAGATTGTGTAGAAGGAATTTGATTTGCTTTTACTTTAAGGATCCTATTCATTATATATCTGTATTTACTTTCCCTTATAGTCATCTCAGAATTTTTGTTTTGGAGTGGTACAGATCATCATAAGCTAAAGGTTTATCGTTACAGCATTACCCTGTTTCTTCATTCACAGCAGTCAGGTACAGTTTGCAATGGTTTCAACCTACAGGGAGCTAAATCTGCACATCATTCTCACCAGCATCATTTTATTTTGTTTTACTTTTTAAAGGATATCTAGAGATTGTATTGACAAATATCTGATATAATTTCAGCTCCTGGAAGTACTCAGAAGCAACCTAAGATAACCAATGGCTCCTTTCTGAGTCTTGCTTGAAGCTCAATGGAGTCAACAGTAGAAACCTACTCATCAAAGCATCCCTGAGACATCTGAACTTTGAGGAGAGCAGCAGGATGAGAGGGACCACCAGCCCTTCCAGCTCCTGCCCAACCTGCACATGTGCTGTGCCAGAGCAACACCGAGCCCATTCATAATGGCAAAGTCCATGCGAGAGCTCACTGTTCACATAGCAAATATCAAGATTTATCTGTTCTTAGTGTCTCCAGCACTGCTGAAAGCAGAGGAGCTTTGTAATGCCTTTCAATCATTCCTTGCAGGCTGTCAGTCCCTCTGCCCCCACCCCCATGAACAACCTTTTGCCACGGCTTCCAACGAGCAGCACCCAGCAGGAAGGCTGACTTGTCAGTTCATTTCATTGGATTCTGATGAGCTGTCCCAGGCTTGTCCAATTATGTTTCTTCAAGACTTCATTAGACTGCTGTTGTCCAATATCCAATTTCACATATTCACAGTTGAACTTTCACACTAATTTAATGTCAAAACAGAAGTTGCTAATGATTCATCTGCTTTGTGGGTTTTTTTTAGTGAGAGTATTCTCTTACCATCCTCTACCTTAATTCACCATTCGCACTGAGATAACAAGAGCATAAATAAAACGTTTGTTGAAAGGATGAGCTTTAATGAAATAGAGATAAACTGTGCTCACCACATATCAAATCCTTTTATATTGTATCAATGTATTTATCATACCATATGCAATGAATATTGTCTCCTTTCGATTTTGAATACAAGGAAACATTAAATTAAGGAAGGTACATCTTAGAATGATTCTGAAAACATTACAGTATCCATACTACTGTGTTTTCTTTCAGACTGCATTGCATCTCCAAAAAAAAAAGAAAAAAAATTAAAAACCTTTCCATAGTTAAAGGAAGTATTGACATCAACAAAAGAACTAAAAGCAACAGACATTTAAGTCTGTTGCTGAATGCATAATCTATTTTGTACTTCTGAATCAAAATGAAATAAGTTAGAACAACCCTACAAGAAAAGTTATACTTTTAGGAGGACTTCAGACAGAATAGTTCAACTCTTTTTTCTCTTTTTTATTCCTTTTACTGAAGTCAGCATGGGAAGTGAACAGAAACACTGGCCTGATCACTTTTTGGTGGATCAGGAAGAAAAACATGATTATCATTATGACACAATTTAGATTCATGTTAGCATTAATCTGCATTAGCATGACTAATTAGAATTGTTCTGTGATTAACAAGCACTTATAAATGTGTAATATTTTAAAGTTACCATCTAAAATATACTCATTTTACATAGCTCTCATAAAAATGCAATATGCAGGCTAAAAACAGAAAAAGAGACAACCTTGTGGAAAAAAAAATCAGGTGTTCTGAAAGTCAGCAACACATCTTGCTCTGAAGTGGTTCAGTGTAATACTTTAAAAATACCTTTTCCCTATGGAATGCCAGAGGAAAATAACAGTCACAAACCCTATTTCTTTCTGACTTTCTCTTTGGTATTTAGACTCTGTGAGAACAGTAATTCAGCAAAAACAAAACCTCCCTTACACCTTTGACTTTGCAGAAGAGTATACTATTTACTGATAGAACAAGATCTTGCTGTAGTGACCCAGGCACTTGTGACTTCTAGGTCCAATTATTGTAATTGATTGTACTTTAAAAAATTCACAGTTTCTTAAGATGCCTCAAACTAAATTCAGCATTATAAACACAGGTTCATTGGAAACACATCAGTTTAGTGTTGAAATAATAGCACAGTTGACCATATCTACACCAGCAAAAATCTAGAAGAAATGATGTCAAAGTGTTCTGAGAGATGACGATGTCTCTAAATAAACACTGCAAAACTGCCAGGAAGAAAAGACCAGGACAGAACCAATGATGTTTTCAACTTTTCTTCAAATGATATATTTCTAAGGATCTCATCAGATGTATCAGGTGCACAGTCATTGCACTACACAAACAAGTTCACTTACACTTGCCATTGGACATGAGAAATGGATCTTGGTGTAGACTAGAAATCACAAATATTTCTCAAATATTTCTTCTATCTGTTACTACGTAAGCAGCAGGAGCTCCTCCTACCTAATGGCAACATCTATATGTGAGATATCTTACTTTCTGGTGTCTCATGCAGTTTGCAGGTCAGAAATAACTGTAGCAGACCAGTAATGCTCCAAAGGTTGGTCATGGTTCTCCGTGGAGACGCTGCAGGCCTCATCCTGTGCTGAATGAGAGAGGGGCAGAGATCACCCCTGTTAAGGGATGGACAAAAGCCCCCACAGGGATAGAGGGTAGCAGCTAGTCACTTACAAGGGCCTGAGCCTGATCCACAGGTCATAGAAGGGAAGGAATGGATAGTAACAGCTGGATATTCCCTTCTATGGGGACAAAGACACTTCTCTGCTGTCTCAGAAGTTTGCTGCTTACCAGGAGCCCAGATCTTGGGTGCCCTACAGCAACTGTAGAGATTCACCCAAGTTCCTGAGCTGCACCTTTAAGCTGCACATCCAGGTGGAATGAGAAAGGGATCACTTAAACCAGCTGAATATGGTAAGCCTGTAGAAATAGGTGAGTTAAATCCAAGGACAATGACTGTGAGCCCTTCTTCTACTGTCTCTGGAAGGTGGTGGTCTTCTCACGGTGACATGCTCAGAAAGACAAGAGAAAGCTAAAGAGGGATCTAATTGCAGTGAAAATATATGCGGTCAGAACCAGACAGTCCTCACTGGCACACAGTGAAGGGATACAAAGCCATGCTTGCAAGAAAATCATCAGATGTTGAGAAAAAAAATCCCTGAGAGGCTGGGGAATATTCATCCTTGAAGATTTTCAGAACTGAGATGGACTCAGCCCTAAGAAACCTGCCCTAACTTTCAAAGTAGCCCTGCATAGAGCAGAGAGTTGGAGTATATGGCCCCTAGATGTCTCCCCCAACATGAATTAATCCACTGTTTAAATATATAACATTTAACATACTAATGGAGTCAAATATCGCACTGTGATATAACATTAAAATGCAATGGTTGCACCATTCTCCCTCAAATTCATTTTTAATAGACAAATGCAGCTTCTATTTCTATTAATGAATCTTAAATCTGAATAATGGGAATATTCGCATCTACATGCAAAAAACAAAACCCAAAAGCTTTCTAGAAGCACAGCAGCTCTAGGAATCAGCAAAAGGCAGTTCTTCTCTCAGAAGTTACAAAGTAGTCACTCATGGCTGCAATTGCTTAATTTATTTAAGAGTAAGCTGTGGAGAGTGATTTGGCACAAGAAGCCACATATCTATAGAAATCTTGACTGAGTTATTATGATTTATTCATCTTTAAGCGTTCAGCTGTGTTTTGAGCAAATAAAACATTCCAGTACTTTCAATGTATATTTATTTGACCAGGAAAATATTCACATTTTCATTCTCCAAAATGCAAAAACGAAAATGATAATATTCACCATTTTCCCCATTTTAATCGATTTGGAAACAAAGTATGTAAGTACTTTGCAATGCCTAGACTGTGTGAACTCCTAGAGGTTGTGGTACAGGGGCACAGATAAGCAATAAGACAGTGTGTGAAAAAGTGGTGCTCTGGGGGAAGAGCCTGTCCTGGCATTATTCTTGTTGTGGTGGTGTCATGAGGCTCCCCAGACTGAAATGGCAGCATAACTTGTGCTGATAAAAGTGAGCACAGAACAAGGCTACATAAAAAATGATGCCTGCCTGGAGAATTTTAAACACTTTACAGAGAGGCCCTGGCTACCTGCCTGCACTCCTCGTATTGAATTCCGCTGACGGGCTGTCAGCATGCACACAGCATGCACATGTGCTATAGAGACAGGTGTTGCAGTCCCTGCCACAGAGATTTCTTGTCTCCCCAGTATTTCTTCTGAGCAGAAGTCATAGCCCTCATCACAGGTCACCTTGGATCCTAAACACCAACCTGCTCTGTTCACAAGACTTGGAGCAGAATCCCCATCTGGCAAGACACTGCCATGTCGCAATGGTCTGCTACAGAAGTAGAGAGGGAAAAAACCTTCCTGCCTCAAGGACACCATGAAAACAGTGAATATAGAAGTGACTGGCAATTGAGAAGAGGGCTAGACCTGGTGGAACCAATGTGGATGGGGCTTACAGTGTCTGGCTGGGCAGTAGTGAAGCCCTGAAAAGCTTTGTCAGAAGAGAGGTGGGATGCTCTCCCCACTTGCATCTTGCCCACATGCTCCTGAACAAAGCCAGCCATTTCTTGGTCCCCTCAGGTTTTGTGAGAGGAAAGATGAGATGCTCTCCTGGTTTCCACCTCACCTGCACACTGTGAAGCCAGCCATAACTTGGTCCCTCAGATTTTTGTCTGGGACAGTGTTGAGAAATACTTTTATACTGTGGCTTCCCACATAAACTCTTTAATTAACTGCTACAATAAACTAGTACGTATTATATACATAATAATAATAATCTATACAAGACAAATGCCAGTGAATCCTGTGTATTATTTCTCTTTGTCACTTTTGAACTGTATTTAAGGTTCACATGTCAAGCACAGGGATCCTGAAAGTTTTGATATCGGTATTTGTACTGGAGAAGCCCATCCATTAGACACATCCTTCCCAGCATCTTTGCTAGAAGAAAAATAACTTCATTAAAAAGGAAAGTTTATGGTTTTGTACCAGGAACTGCCAACAGAACTCCCAATGGCCTGCTTTGTTCCACTATGTAGGAGTCACACATACAAAGAAATTCAGTTCAAAAATTATGAGTAAATGAGAGGATGTTTTAAGTATTAAAGTTCCTTCTCTTAAAAAAAAAAAAAAAAAAAAAAAAAAAAAAATTCTAAGTGTTTATTTGCATTTATGATTGTCATATCAAAGACCATTCTCAACGTGAAATACATACCCCGTGTATCAGTTGTGGCGGATCATGAACTACCAAGGAAGTTCCCTAGTACTTTATAATGTATTACTCATTTAACTGCGACCTAGAGTTGTTTTTGAAGATGTTTGCTTTATCTAATTTCAAATTTATTTACAGCTAAGAAGTCACCTATACATATGCAATGGGAAACCGAAGCCCCCACTGTATTAGGACCAGAATATACCTACTGAAATTATCTGACATCATATCTGAAAGGTATCTTTTATGCTTTTGTCAGCCTGGAGCACTCTTCACTTTCAGTTGGACAACTGCCAAGATGAATCAGGTTTCTGCAACTTCTACTTGTTTTCTCTGGCCAAATGAAAGATGGCCTAAAAACTGCAGAGAAAGAGTGTTTTTTCCAAGGTAAGTCAGTTTCATCATGTCTCAGCCCAACACGCTAACTGAGGTAGCAGCACACTACAGAATTCAGGCAGACACAGAAATGGGACAGTTCACTCCTGATAGTGACTCCAACTGCAAGTGACGGCAGAAAAAAAGAGAGAAGGAAGGGTTATTTTTAGGAATATTTATTTCCTAGATTTGTGTTACGTGAGTCTTTTATGCAAAGACAGTTAACAGAGAAGGATGCCTGAGCCTCATTTGTGCGCTTAGCAGTATTTGATAGCAGGGAGTATAGATTTCAGTGCACCAAGTGACTGCCCACATCTCCTTCCTAACAAGCAGGCATTCTTATGGAAATAATAGTTTCATCTTAAGATCAGAATTTATCTTCATTGCCAGTGTTTCATTGAATACGAATAATATGACAGGTTGCTGCAAGCTTCAGTCATTTGGGAAGATGTTGCTGAAGGTGGAAAAAGCAGGGATAGGTCTCAGTTAGCAGTTTATCATTTTTTCAGTTCTACTTGAACAGATTTGCTACTGGCATGGATTTTTGAGGAAAGAATGCATAATATCTGCAGCCCAGTTTGGAAATGGAAGAACAGCAGGACAGTTTTAATCTGCAAACTGATGTTACCTTGCTGTTAAAATTATCTCTTCCATAGTTTTATGGCTGCTCTGTTGTTTTATCAGTTGAATGTTTATGTACCGCTGGATGACAAAAAGATGTCTGCACAGAAAGGGTATTTTTCATGTTAATAAAGGTAAAAAGAGAGATCAAAAACCCAAACGATGGTCTCAACTGATCCTAATGATACTTGGTCCTCAGCAGGCAATGCTCCTCCAGCACTGCAATGCGCTGATGGAACCTAGGGAATCCCCAAGAGTGTCCACAGAGCTGGCAAGTCATCCAAGGTCTAACTTGATCTTAGGGACAGTCTCAACCTGCCACACTTGGAGGAACAGAGATGGAGGCTCAACATACAGTCTGAGAGACAGAGCTGCAAGTCAGACAGCTGCCACACAGAGATGCTAGGCCCCTACTTTTTCAAAGGCTGTCACGGTGAGTTATTTCTTCACAGATTCTGCTTCTGGGATGAACATTTCCTCCATTTTGCACAATTAACAAAAATGCTACTCAGATCACAAAGAGCTCTGCAATTTAGCAGTCAGAGGACTTGCTAAAAAAAGCGATTTCCTGCCTCTTTGCTATGAGTCAATTAAGTGTTTTGTGCAGTGCAGAATTACTTTCACAGATCCCAGTGAAATGTCCTCAGTGATCCAGTACTGGAGTGGCAGACAGCACTGTCCCAGGTACAAGGATACCTGACTGAACTGAGCAGGGCAGGATTTGGACCCCTCTCAGCTATGTAACAGAAGAGCATGTCAAGTACTTCCATAAAAATAAGCCATTACTCATTCCTTCAACTCTGTATGTTTTGTGGGTTTTATAAGGCTTGCAATGGGTACTGGCACAGCACAGAGTTACTAAGTTTTGACAGCTAAACAACTGAAAAAAATGCTATTTTTTGGTGCTTCAAGAGCCTTATTTTCTGTGAGAAATAAGGAGAACTGGTAGAATGATAAGGCAACACTTTTTCGGTAGATAAGTGGAAGAAGCTTTTACATGTATGCTTTATTAAGTGTAAGCTAAAATAAATGTAGTTTTAAAGGAGTTATTTTTCCTGCTGACTTGGCTATCCAATGGAAAATAGGTTGTTTTCAGCCTGTTTATTTTTAATTCTTCCTTTCATATTGCTTTCAAGGAAATGTCACCTCTCAAGAACAAAAGGTTAAGACAAGCAATGCTGAACTATATAATCAGCCTGCTTGACAAGCCTGGTCTACTAAAAACATTAAAGAATGAGCAACTGATTACGAGGCGAGCCATCTCCATTGGCATATGCTCCTGTTTTAGCATTTTAATTATTCTCATGGGTCATCCAGCCTTCAGACACTTTAGCACTGACATTACCTCATCCCTGGTAAACACCAGCAATTTTTTTCAAGAACTGAATTCTGCTTCTTCAAATCAGAATCTGGAATTAGCAATGAAGTTGCTGAAGCCTGTTCCAACAACTGTCCTGACAAAAATAAAAAGGAGCTCTGCCATTCACTTCTCTTACTGTTTACTCTATTACCCCAAATACTGTATCAATACCAGCCAATGTTTCTAAGTATAAATGGTCTGATTATTTGCACAAGTAATTCTGAAAGACATTTCAGTAAACTGTAGGGTGCAACTGAAGTATTTGTGTGGATTCTAAATGCATAACTAGCATTAAAAAATCCTTGCTATATTCCAAGGTTGTAATGAAATGAAATGAAAGCAGAAACAGCAAAATCATATGAGGAAATGTATTTTTTTTCCCTGTACTGAGTTACTAACGAAAAATGTTTGCAAAGCTCCCTCCTATCCACCTAAACAAAACATAAGAAAAAATGCCTTCTTCCACTCATTGAAGTTCACAGATGTGATGTATTCAAAAGAAAATTGCATGAATGTTGGTCCACTTGACAGTGCTGGAATTTTCATTCACATGTATTGTGCACTTTTCATCCTGCGTAACACAGATTAAGAACAGTTTGTACTGAGAAACAAACACTTGGCATCCTTTGCAGGACATCTGACCCTTAGAAGTACAAAAATCAAAAGGCTGCAGTAACAAGTTTAACAAGTGGCATCAGAGGTGAGATAAAGTAATAAGCCTTCCTTTAAAGTATTTGCACAACAGTGTCAATATAGAATAAGACTCACAAAAATTGATGTGCAACGGGAGGAGTGTGTGTTTGCTCTTTGACTCAGTGCAGTGATGTCCTGTGGGAACATGGACACTCACTGCAGTTGATTATTTTTTAGTGATTAATACACACTCACGAATCACTGCGTGGAGACATAATTCAGCAACCTCTCCACATTTAATCACATGCATATCATATAAATATGTGCTTTAGCATTTTGTTGAGTCACAGCATAGATGTTATTACTAGCAAATCTATGAACAAATTAATAAATAGTTAAAGAAGTGAATCTAGTAACACTCACCACATACGCATTTGAGTTATACCTTTAAAACTAACATGGATGAGTATTTAACTGAAACATTTAACACAAGAATATAATGACAAAAGGAAACAACTGTCCCAATTTGTTACAGTTTCTTAGTTAATATAGCTATGATACAGTTTCTTTGCAGAAGCAAATTAGGAGAATCATAGATTTGTAACACAGAATGGCTTAGGTTGGAATAGACCTAAAAGACCATTTCGTTCCAACTCCTCTGCCACAGGCAGAGCTGCCACCCAGCAGATCAGGCTGCCCAGGGCAATCCAACCTGGTCTTGAGCCCCGCCAGGGATGGGGCATTCATAGCTCTTCTGGTCAACTTGTTCCAATGCCTAAACACCCTGTATAGAAAAAGGCTTCCCAATGTCTAACCTAAATCTCCCCTCTTTTAGTTTAAAGCCTTTTTCCCTTGTCCTCTCACTATCAGACCATATAAAAATCTGTCCCCTCTCCTGCTTGTAAATTGCCTTCATGTACTGGAAAACTGCAGTGAGCCTGCAGTTCTCCAAGCTAAACCAACCCAACTCCCCCAACCTATCTTTATAGGAGAGGTGCTCCAGCCCTCTGATCATCTTAGTGGCCCTTCTCTGGATCCACTCCAACAACTTCACATCCTTCCTGTCCTGGTGGCCTCAGGCCTGTATGCAGTACTTCAGATGTGGCCTCACAATGGGGACAGTCCCCTCCTTTACCCTGCTGGCAACTTATCTTTTGATGCAGAGTAGGATGTTGTTGGTCTTGCAGGCTGCAAAAGCACACTACTGGCCTATGTCCACCTTTTTGTCCATCAAGATACCGAAGTCCTTCTCCACAGGGCTGCTCTCAGTGAGTAACTCTGCCAGTCTGTGCTCCTATCTGGGATTGCTTTGACAACATACAGCTGATGGCCTGATGAATATACAGCTCATCTTCAATTAGTGCCCTATGTCTATACAACATATATACATTATATATATTATACAGCAGATGATTAACTTTTCTTTATAGAGAACCTCGCCCAGAAATGTTCGTTCTGAAGGTCAGTATTTTTCTGCTTTAGTGTCTAAGAGTAAAATGCACCCTTCACTCACTGCTTTGAGAAGAGGATGGTGATAACATTCACTGGAGGCAGTTTCATGAGAACGGAACTGTACCCACAAAAACACGTCTGCTGATTCAGTCATACTGGAGCAGGTGGGCTTGGAACAAAAGGACAGGCATTACCATACGTATTCGGAAAACTGGAACATATAGCTTACATTCCTATGCTTATAAGCTTGAAGTTTTTACTCCATAAAACGTTAATAAAATGAAAGCAATTGCATTTTCTCTGAATGCATTTGTGGTTCTCTGTTTATTTTTGTTTGGTTGTTGTTTTGTTATGTTTTGGAAGTGGCCTGTTTATCATTTTGAAACTAATGCTGGCTGTATTTACTGTTGGTTTTTTGTTTGTTTGTTTGTTTGTTTTTGATACCCACTAATAGAAATTAAATAAGCCCTACTCTCAAAAGAGGTACAGCAACATAGGAAATGCAGAAAGAGAAAGTGTGCAGAACTATTCCTGGGATTTGGGACATACTGCTTTACTCACTGCTTCTTTACCTGGCACAAGTGTAGAGAAGCAAATCCCATAAGATTCAAATAGCTCAGTGGTCAAACTCAGCTCTATCAAGTGATGCAAAACAATCATTACTGAAGTGTTATATAACCATAAAAATGAATCTGGCTGTGGTTCAAATTAACCCTGTAGTCTTTCACAGTATCAATACATCACTAATGGCGTTTGTTACACTAAAAGCTAGGAATAATAACCTTTTGTTCTTCAAGTTTACACAGAAAAATTCTGATATACTACAGTAAAGGATACTAGCACAAACTAAGAGCGTTTTTTTCTCAGGAGAGATGATCAGGAAAACAAGAACCCAGGAAATGTCAATGCAAATTGTAAACTGTCAGAATTTTTGGTACTATTTTTCTTCAGAAAAGCACTATTAATTTTTGCTTTAACCAAATACGCAATTAGCTTATATATTTCCATGTACACCTTCACATCCTACATGGTATCCTAGGTGTGTTATTCAATAAATCCTAAAAATAGCAGAGTAAATAGACAAAATAGTAATTCATTAGTCTTCCTACATTTTTACTTATTATACAGTATTATAGACTTCACAGCAGCAAATACTATAATTAAGTCTATCAATTGCATTACAACTTCACTATTGTCACCTGCTCGTTTTCTTTCTCCAAAATTATCTTTCTATATCTGGTTTCATCCAAAGTAGCATCTGGGATGCATGATTACAATGCTGGCTTTATCGTGACTGCTGTTTTTGGAAAGTCCATAAAAAACCTTTTCATCCCTGAGAGTTAGCTATATGGGATAAAAGAAAACAGAAGACGAGCTCACATGGACAACTGGGGATGGCCTGCCTCAGGAGAGCTGCTGAGCTTTGTGCCCCTGTTACCATCACAGATCTACATCCACACGGGAGGCAGCTCAGACATCAGGCTATCAGTCAGTATTGCTGAGCTGTCCCTATTTGCTGCCCAGAGTACTTGAAGGTGATTACAAAGGATGAGAGGAGCCAATAATGCCAATACTGTCCTGCTCTTCCCATCCACTGCCCAGGCACCTTCTCTTACATTCCTTTGGCTGCTTATCAGCCCTGGGCTGAGCCCACTCGCTTCTCTGAAATGGCAGAAAACAGATCCAGAATTTAATGAATAGACAAATAAGCTAATTTCTGCTCTCTTAGTGAGCTCGATCAGCTTCAGGGAGAGGGCAGGAACACACAGTCAGAGCTGAGGGGAGGGGAGGTGGAGCAGAACCACCGCGTTTGGTGTCAGCAGGGCAACAGCTTGAGAGAGATAAGCTCCATGTTTACTCTCTGACCTCACCCCGAGTGCTGATTTCCACAGCGAATCCTCTTGTTAGGCGTTTAAAAGTAAAACCATGTTCTTAGGATGGTATGATCAGCCCTAGATCTGAGGGGCAGTGACCTTGGAGGGAGGAAGGAAGGCAACAAGCACCTGGAGGCAGCCCAGGGCCCCCGCCTGCCCCGCTTAGCTGAGGTGGGTCGCAACCTTTCCTCTTTCCACAGAAATCTTACCTTGGAAGAGCTTAAACTGAAAAAGTCAAAACTTAACAGAAAAGGAAAATAGCTACATTGCAAGAATTGGAGATGGAAGAGTTTTCAGCTGAAACTGGGACTGGTTGTATGCAGCCCTGCTGGAGAAAACCCACACCGGGGCTCTCACACCTCCAGCTGCACTGCGATGAGAGAAAAGCTCATTTCTCACTGCTGATACAGATGATAACAACATATTTTTAAAAACACAAAATCGTTAAGAAACTAAAAATCTCGTTTCCATTGAATTCTCTTTACCCAACACCAAGGCTGTTGCTTTTGCCTTTTTTTTTTCTTAAATGTAGCTGGATTTTTTTTTTTTTCAAGCCACCAGGACAGTGAAATGCTACATATGCATGATTCCTTTTTGTGAAAAACTATCCTATGCCCGCTAAGCATAAAAGGAGCTCAAAAAATATGTAGGTATCTCTTCTAAGCCTGCCAGTTTATGAAATGTGAGGTTATAAAACTTCCTTATCACTGAAAACATTTATATATGTCAAATCTGCTATTTCTGACTAAATTTCTGTTATGCATCTCCCAGTTCTGTGAAAGACTGTTGCTTCCAGAAGGTATCCATATAGGTAAAATAATTATAAAGGAAAATGCAGGTAAAGAACAAGGCATGGCTGTGCTGAACTGTTGACTGCATTTTTCTTCAGAGAGAACGTGTGAGGCAGGGAAATTTCCCTGGATGGCTTCTGGGAGTCATTCAGTGAGTGTCCAAATACAAACACACCAGAGCCCAGGACGCAGGGATCAGAACCACACGCCATCGATTGCCAGAGGAGAGCTGCAGCTTCCTTATCTCCTCCTGGAGAGCAGCTACATTTCAAAAGGAAAGCAGCGTGGAACTTTTCTTCTCTAAAATGACCCACAGCAGTTACATGACATGTTACGACTTAGGTTTAAACCTCCGAGGGCTGAAAATAAGACTTCCTCAGCTGCCAGGAAAGGAAGCTACTCTGTAATAATCTAGGGCTTAGATACACCCTGTGAATTCAGCTCCTGGAGACAGGCACCTGACTTAAGATCTTTTCAGATCTGGATCCAAGAGTCTTAACTGCATTTCCCTGACTGTACTTATCTAACATTTGTCATTAGTCAGCTGTTCCAAAGCAGGTCTTGTTCTCATACTGCATACAACGATCATTTTTCTTTAGGCAGATTGCTCTTGAATTTAATGTTAGATGTTGTAGCATATGGACACATTTGCAGATAAATTCACAATATCTTACAAAATTCTGGCAATGGAATAACATTCTGCTTCCTGTGCTTTGGCCTCAAGAAATCTTGTTCTCTAAGCATAAGTATTATAATATTAAAATGAATATGCTTGTTCTTTCATTCTGTCATTATAGATGATCGCTATGACCTTACACTAATGTGCCATCTTCCACATGTCCAGTGATTTACAAGGCTCCCTCATGCCTTGAAACAAGCCTTAAAATATGCAACAAAAGTGTTATATCTCTCCGTTCTCAGTCTAATCTTGTATTGCTACATCTCTGTTCTTTCCTGAGGCTTTTTTGTTTTCCAAAAACCTAGGACAATAGTTACAAAAACATAATGTAATTGGTGCCCATTTCTCTACAACATTCCATGTAAAGGACAGCAGAAACACATCATTAAAATTAGAGATACATAGATTGACTTTTAAAATGTTCCTCTTTTATTAGTCAGATAACTGCCTGGAAGAAGAAATGAAAAACAGTTCTTTAAAGCATCTTTAACAGTCCTCTGTAATTCATGTCCAAAGCACCACTGGCAGCTGAACTGTTAATGCATATTTTCTAGAGAAAATAATTTAGCAGACTTATCCTTTACTATTCTTTCTTTTTTTTTCCTTCTCAGAAATGCTCTGGAGCCATTACAGAAATCCTGATGCCATGGTCCAGATGGGAAGGCACAGAGGAACTCATGATAGCTCACTCTCTACTTATGTGTTTGGCTTTCTCTCCAACAAGCAGTGATGGTCTGGCCTGAGTACTCAGTTAAAGAGGCTGGGAAATACTCCAAAATCGCTCCGCTCAGATGTGCCCAAAGAAGCTCTTCTGGCTATATTTATAACTTTTAGCATTTCCTGCAGTCCCTACTGAAGCACACTGCACACTGATTTCGAGAGGAAATTATATGAATCCACAGAACAAAACTCACAATTGCATCACACTGACCTTATGCTTTTATAAATCTCTGTGTGTTTAGCCTTGCCAGAAGAGCTAGAAACAGGTACTTTGGCTCCTTTGTGGTAGTGGCTGGTGCTTGAACACTACAAAATAAACCTGAGCTCTACTAAATGAACTGCTCAGGAAAGTCATGTGAAAATGCTGCTGAAATAAAACACTGAGAAGAAATGAATGGTGTGGATAGGAGGCTGTAAGAGCATTCACAACCAGCAGCATGGTGCCTGGACAATCTATTTGGTCTGTGCAGAGTAACAGGGATAAAGATTGAGAGGCAGAGTAGAAAACAAAGCTGACAAGGCGGATGGGGAGAAAAACAACCTCACAGGTATCTATAGGGTGTACTGCTCACTTGGAGCTAGCTCAGATGCTTCCAGGCAGGCAGCATAAAGAGCTCCATCAATGCTGGGGATATAACTGCTGCTCTGAGTGCAGCTTTGGGGGAGTACAGTGATAGCCCCTTTTCCCTCTAATGCACTAGCATGGTGCAAGTTGCAGCATGGGGAATCCCATGATTTACACATTAGGCAACAAGTAGGGAAGCTATGCCAGAAAGCACTGCCCTCTAGCAGTTATCAGGAGTGCATCAGAGGTTGGTGCAATTGTAGTATGGATGTCTCCACTGGGCTGGTTGATGGAAAAGTAGAACGGCGAGCTGTAGGCAATCCAGGAGGCTCCTGGAATGCATTGAGGATAGCTTCTTGAGTCAGGTAATAAGATGGCCCCACTATAGGGGAAGCAGTACTGGAGCTGTTGCTCACCAATGCAAATGAACTGATTGGTGACATCAGGTTTGGAGACTGCCTGGGCTGTAATGACCATGCAATAGTGGAGTTCATGTTCTCAAGTTACATGAGACAGTCAAAGAGTAAAATTAGGAAGCTAAATTTTAGGAAAGCTAACTTCCAGCTCTTCAGGGAGTTAGTCAACAAAACACCCTGGGAAACTGTCCTCATGGGCAAGCAGAGCTTTGACTTTGAAAAGTCATGGCAGTCAGGTGAAGTCCCTGGTGACTGGAAAAAAGGCAACATCACATCCATTTCTGAGAAGGTGAAAAGGATGACCATGGGAACTACCAACAACCAGAGGACAGTTCACCTCTGTGATGGGAAAGATCATGGAGCAGATCCTCTTGTAAGCTATGCTAAGGCACATGAAAGACAGGGAGGTTATAAAGGAGAATCAGCATGGCTTCACCAAGGGCAAATCCTGCTTGTCCAATCTAGTGGCCTTCTGTGATTGTGTTACTGCCATCAATGGATAAGGGAAGAGCCACTGATGTCATCTATCTGCATTTCAGTAAGGCTTTTGTACAGTACCTCAAAACATCTTTCTCTTCAAATTAGAAAGATATGGATTTGATGGGTAGACTGTTTGAGGGAAGAAGAACTGGCTGTAGGATCAAATTCAGAGAGTAGTTGTCAACAGCTCCGTGTGTGAATGGAGGTCAGTGATGATTGGTATCCACCAGGGGTCAGTGCTGGGACCAATACTCTTTAATATTTTCATCAGTGATATCGACAGTGAGGTTGAGTGCACTTTTAGCAAGCTTGTGAATGACAGCAAGTTGTGGGGTATAGTCAACATGCCCGAGGGATGGGATGCCATCCAGAGGGACCTAGAAAAGCTTGAGCAGTGGGCCCAGGTGAACCTCATAAGGTTCAATAAATCCGAGTGCAAGACGTTGCAGCAGGGCAAGGCAACCTCCGCTACCAATACAATCTGGGGGATTAAATGACTGAGCACAGCTCTGCCAAAAATGACCTGGTGGTACTGGTGGATGGCAAGCTAGACATGAGCCAGAGAGAAAGCCAAACATATCCTGGGCTGCATCAAAAAAAGCATGGCCAGCAGGGCAAGGGAGGTGATCCTGCCCCTCTGCCCTGTGTTGGTGAGGCCTCAGCTGGAATACTGTTGTGCCCAGGTTTGGACTCCTCAGTACAGGAGAGACATAGACCTGTTGGAATGTGTGCAGAGGAGAGCCAAAAAAATGGCTCAAGGACAGGCTGAGAGAGCTGGGGCTGTTCAGCCTGGAGAAGAGAAGGCTCTGGGGAGACATGATAGTGGCTTTTTAATATCTAAAGGGGAGCAACAGGAAAAGAAGGGGACAGACTCTTTAGCAGGGTCTGTGGTAACAGACAAGGGGAAATGGTTTCAAGCTTAAAGAGGATAGATTTAGGCTAGATATAAGGAAAAAGTCTTTTACAGTGAGGGTGAAGAGGAACTAGAACAGGTTGCCCAAAGCTGTGGTGGGGGCCCGTCCCTGGAGACTGTCAAGACCAGGCTGGACAGGGCTCTAAGCAACCCGATCCAGCTGTGGTGTCCCTGTTACTGCAGGGAGGTTGGACTACATGGCCTTTAAAGGTCCCTTCCAACTCAGAGGATTCAATGATTCTATGTCTCTGCTAAGGGACAGTTAATGGAGTAGAGAGAAAAAAGGGTCTTGGAGAACAGCGGAGAGAGAAAATGCAAAGTCTCCAGAAGATGCCATTGGTTCCAATTCATGCCAGGAACAAATATTCAGAATTTTCAGTTTTGACAAAAAAATAAATACCTACAACACAAGTATGCCAAGTGGTTCAGAATATACTGACATGTTTTCTTTTATCTATCACAGTCTGACTTAAGTTGTCCAGACTGTATTGGAATACTTTCTGATACTATCATGAGGGTTTGTCCATTACTAGGATCTAAGAATGGGACACATGTAAATTGTGTCGCATAGATAGAAAACTGGTTAGAAAATAAACACTGCCTCAGAATTAAGGCAATTTGAATCGGGAGCTGTCTGTATAGGCCAAATGGTTCAGTGCCAGCCTTCTACGGGATTTAAGTCCTTCATTCTGCATTTTGTGCCTTTAACTGAGCTGCACCTGACATTACCTCTGGGGAACGTAAGCTAATCGTGACATTTACTTTGCTTTCATGCAAATTTCTATCGTTTTTATTTAGACTATTTGCTGCAAGGGTGGCTTTGTGTAGACGTGCTTTCTTCTAGAAAAGAGTGTTAAGATTTGTAATGAACAATTCCAAAAGGTTAAAAGAATTCAAAACTGATAGGTGCCTCACAGATGTTTTTGAAAGGTTTGCACAAGGTGGAATTTGCCTTCTCTGCTCTTCCACTATTGCCCAGTTGAGGTGCCGGTAACAGAAGCAGCATCAGCAGTTTGAAGATATGGTGGGGAATCCAAGGAAGGCATACAGAGGCTACAAATCCTGAAATCCTTTGTCTGGTACCAGTCTGGAACCAGAAAATGAAAAACCCAGTGTCTGGTGCCTTCAGACCAAGTGGGGGCACAATCCTAACAGCTCATTCCGACCGACTTAATGAAAGGTTACAGATGATAGTGAAAGTGGACAGGAACAAGATGGATTTCTTGTATGACAATGAATCCCACTACCATAAAAAAAAGAAACAAACAAAAAAAAAAACATGTGGAGTGGGTGCTATGAGCTGCCCTTGCAGGTAATGCACAGCTCACGGGTCAGTCACGTCTAATCCAGGAGACGTCCTTGCGTACATTAGAGCAGAAATATGCTTGAGTGAAATCACTCTTGAAGGATGGCAGCGTATCACTACAAAGGTTATATCTGCACACGTATGTGCCTCGTTGATATAAAAGTGGGATGGTGAGCTCTTTAAGAGTGGCACACATTTTTCTGTGGCCTGATTTATTGCCCATATGAGTTAGTTAGCCTCATGCAAGCACATCTCTTCATCTGTTTTTTTCTCCAAGAGTTGCAGGGTCTACATTTATGAAACTGAAGGCATTTTAATGTGAAGATTTTACAGTATTTGAATTTAAATAAACGTGGAAAATCTTTTTCCCCCTTATGTGCTGAATTTTTCAGTCATTCAGTAAGGTAATGAAATATAGCATAGCACTGCTGACTGATTTTACTTTCCCAATATTTTTCTTGAAAAACCACATCATCAAACTGGATTGCACAGTGCATAACCATCTTAACTAATGAGTTTTCTAATCCACACTTGCACAGAAAAATTTGTAATCATAAAGCAAATGAAACCCAAAGGCCCAGAAGCCAAGTAAACAAAACAAAAAACAAAAGCTGCAGAATTATTTTTAAAAGGAAAAAAAAAGACACCGTTTTTAAGCAATCCCATGATTTTCTGAGACTGACTCATGATTTTGTGATGTTTAAAGTTGGCAATACTGATACCCTGTGATTTAGATGACTAATCACACACTGAAAAGCTAATAATCAAAGTAAGCAGTTTGTGAAGTACCTACAGACTAGAAAATGTGTATCTCAACTACTCAGCAAAGGCTTATGCATAAATTGACAACAAATAGAATCAGTTTATATAACTGCTTCACAAAGAAAGAAAAGAGCTAATCAGTTAATCAGTTATTTTATTTGTATCACATAATGCTACCAGCTGCAGCAGTGAGTATGAACAGGAAAGAATACGGAATAGAGCAAATAAGAGGATAGCACTCAAGTGATGCATTGATGCGGAACAGGGAAGGATGTGCAGAGTTCAGTAAGCAAAATTCGAGAGTAAAAACTGACTGAATAAAGGCTACAGTGATACTGCCAGGGAGAAGGAGGGAAGGAGGTACAAACAAAGTGGAGGACCACTAAGGCAATCAGAGGGCTGGAGCACCTCTACTATGAAGAAACAGTGAGGGAAGGAACTGGGCTTGTTCATCTTGGAGAAGAGAAGGATCTGGGGAGACCTCATTGCGGCCTGCCAGTAATTGAAAGGAGCATATATACAGGAGGGGGTAAGACTGTTTATGAGGTTGGATAGTGATAGGACAGGGGGGAATAGTTTTAAACTGAGACAGGGGAGGTTTGGGTTAGATATTAGGAGGAAGTTTTCCACGCAGAGGGTGGTGACTCACTGGGACAGGTTGCCCAAGGAGGTTGTGGATGCCCCATCCCTGGCGGCATTCATGGTCAGGCCGGATATGGCTCTGGGCAACCCGGTCTGGTGGTTATCAACTGTGCCTGTGGCATGGGCATTGAAACTAGATGACCTTTATGGTCCTTTTCAACCCAGGTCATTCTATGATTCTACAATTCTATGAAACCAGTAAGGAGACAAGTGGTCAGCTGGCTGCAAAAAGCTAAACCTCTGCGCCACATGAAACCCATAAAGTATGACTACAGAATTACAGAATTGCTCAGGATGAAAAAGAGCTTAAAGATCATGGAGTCCAACCACAACCTAACCATACTACCCTAACTCTAACAACCCTCTGCTAAATCATGGCCCTGAGTACCACATCCAAACGGTTTTTAAACACATCCAGGGATGGTGACTCAACCACCTCCCTGGGGAGCCTATTCCAGTGCTTAACAACCCTTTCTGTAAAGAAATGCTTCCTGACATCCAATCTAAACTTATCCTGGCACAACTTAAGGCCATTTCTCCTCATCACCTGTCACCAGTAAAAAGAGAACAAGAAGAGACCAACCCCGCTCTTGCTGTAAGCACCACTATGGCATGAAACAAAGAAAAATAATTAAAATAACTGAGTAAATGTCATTTGAAGGCAGGTGGAAGAAATCCTGGCTTCTCAATGGGTTTTCTGATTAGATTGCTTGTTAGCATGCAGCAGTTCTCAGATGGATTCTTGCTAATCTTTTATCTTACCTGGTATTAAGCAGCAGGAGGTGCATTTAGCACGTGCTCCATATCAACTTAGTGTCAGCATCTTTTCTAAAACATTCCTCATGGCAGAATGATGGACAGCCAGAATCCCTCAAAACAACCATGGAGTAAGGACAACACCCAAATTTCAGAAGTGAAAGAAATACAGTGAATGTGGCAGTACTTGAAAAGTTTGTTGACTTTGGAAGGCAGAAAATAAAAGAATTTTGAGAAGAAGCACTACACATTTTTTTTTATAAAGTATTTTTGTAGCTACTTTATAACAGCATTGGTCTACAAGTTTATAACTATTTTTTCTTTATCTAAAATTTATACTCTCTTTATCTAAAATTAAATAAGACTGTTAGTTTCAGAAAACTCCCCTGCAAAAGCATATTTAATTACAAGTCTACCAAATGGGAGTTCTATTTGCTTCTGAAGAACCAGACATAGACAGGATTTACAGCAGCAGGATCTCTAGTCCTATCTTGTATGGAAGCTTCTATTCTCCTAGAAAGAGGGGAAAAAAAAGCAAACACTACACCATTTGAAAACACAAATCAAAGCGAGCAAAAGCAAGAAACTGGAGGATGAATGATTGCTCTGTGTAAGGACTTTCCATGAAGGCTGTCACACATCAGCCATCAACCATAAGGCCTAAGGTGCTGCGTAACTGAAGCAGGTACTAAAATGTGAGGTGAAATTACGGACTAAGTGGGAAAGACAGAGAGATGTATTGCACAGCTGCCAGCCATACAGAAAGATATTCCATTTCTGACTCCAGATGCAAAACAGCTCACATTTTCAAGCAGTTTGGAGGTGACTGAGATGCAAAGATTCATTCATTAACTGCTCTCACAATGCAGCTTTCTGAAAACGCTGTAGTAGCGTACATAGAAGGGAATAGAGGTGTCAGCTACTTTAACCCTTTAGTGTAGAAGGAGTATGGTCACTGAAACTGAGTACTTTCACAGAATGCTTCTCAGAGCCACAGTTGGAGAATTTTGCTTTTACATTTATTTTCAATAAATACCTGAACACCAAATGTGGCACTCCAGCTGAAGGAGACCATCCTCTGGTAACAGCCTTCTACCTCTGCTGACATTTCGTAATTACCTGCAAGTGGGAGGTCTGCTCAAAAATATAAATACTTGTTTAGAAAGGCATGAAGGCATACAAAGGAAAAATATTTAAATGAATATGTTTGAGGGAAACAGAAGAGACAATTATTAAGAGGTCTAACAATGTGTCAGGCAGAAAAAACAGAGCACGCACAAGTGGACAAAAGTTGCAGTAAACATGAGGAGAGAGCAACTTAACCTGCAATATGCTGCCAGCATACTGACGAAACAGCCCCTGTATTTTCAAGAGTGCTTTTGTCATCCAGAACACTTCTATGCATTTATTTTACTGAAACAAACTATTTATACTATTGATACAAAAACATATAAAAATTAAAGCGAAATCAATCTTTATTATTCTGCCTTGGCAAAAGACTTTGAACTGCACAAACTGCATATTCTACTTGCTTTTACTATTTAGAACTGTTTAATATGTGTTTACATGATGCTATTTAACACCATTCCCACTCAGCTCACTTTTCCCTAGGTGCCTGTAAGTGAATGTACTGATCTAATGGCAGACACTAAATATGACTGTCTGGGGATCTGCCTAGGAGAACTCATACATCTCTGTTTTATTTCATGAACGTTTTGCAAGCTTGTAGACTTGTTTATATATTTTACTGCACTATTTTTTTTATTTTAAGGAAAGGAGATATTGATATACGAAGGATGGTTTGCATGTTCTTCCTTCCTGTATTTTGCCTAAGAATGAAAGAATAAAGTAACAATAACTTTTCCAGGAGCTTGCTTGCCCCTAATTTAAACTTTCACTGTCTCTAATGAATGCAATAGCAGTCCAGAAAATGGACATGGAGGAAAAAGAAGAAACTGTGCACTAGCTGTTGAGAGAGAAGTCTCAAGCATGGTTCTGGAGAGCAAGAGGGACTGCACCACAGGGCTCAGCTCTCCAGAGGAGATATCAGCCTTGATGTTTGCATCCCAGGAGACTTAGAATGCTGCCAAGGGGCAGGTAAGGGCACCCAAGGGTTTATACAGAGCTTCAGGAGTTCTAGAAGATCAAGTTATTATCAGTAAAGGCAAAAGTATTAGAAAGCATGCAAAGGAAGGATACAGCGAGAAAGAAGGGTAAGGTGTATGAGGAGTGGCTGAGGTCTCGTGGTTTGTTCAGCCCAGAGCAAAGGAGACTGAGGGGAAGCCTCATTGTGGTCTACAGATTCCTCAAGTAGTGCTGAGCTCTGCCCTCTGGTGAGAGTACCCAGACCCAAGGAAATAGCAAGGAGCTGCATCAGGGCAGGGTTAGGTTGGGGATTAGGAAAAGGTTCTTCACCAGAGGGTGTCTAGGCACTGAGACAGGCACCCCAGGGCAGTGGTCATGGCCCCAAGCTCCTGGATTTCAAGCAGTGTCTGGACAACACTCTCAGATGTAGGGATTGATTTGGTGGTGATCCTGCGTAGAGCCAGGAGTTAGACTTGATGGGTTCATTCCAACTCAGGATATTCCGTGATTCTATGAGCATTAGAGATCAGGACAGCAGTGAATGCTACCACTGCAGAAGACGCAGCCCAATTTGGTGCTGTCAGCTCTCACAGAATCATTGATTGGAAGGAATCTCAAGAGATCATCGAGCCCAGTCACCCCGCTAAAGCAGGTACTTTACAATAGGTCTCACAAGTAGGTGCCCAGACAAGTCCTGAATATCTCTATAGGACACTCTACTATCTTTCTGGGCAACCTGTTCCAGTGCTCTGTCATCCAGCCCTAGTGTCATCCTGCAGAGGAGAACTCCCACCAACAATCTGAACCTAACCAAACCTCTTCTATTCCAGGAAGTGCTCTGCTTTTATGATTAATAAGCTCACTGTAGCTTTACCTGACCATTTTCTTTCTTCTAAAAAACATGGACATCAAATGAAAATAAAAATAATTGACACAGCTTTACCCATGAATGTGAATTCTTGTACCACAGCTTCCACAACGCCTGGTGGAAGGTATTCCCCATGCCTCGTGGGACTGCGTGTTCTGCAGCCTCTTAAATTACAGTCATCACACAGTAATAGTAGTGCACATTTTACAGTTAAAATTAAATGACTGTAGCCTGAAAGGAAACCTAAGATCAGACTGACAGCACTGCCACAGTGCAAAAGCTTTAGGCCAAGGTGTGACAGGTAACCTCATCTAGCCATGCTGGGTTTGGGAATAAGGTGGGAGACCATGTGTGATTGAGAGCCCACCAGACAAACAGAGGCCACAGGCAGGTGCAAAGAGCTGCCAAAAAGGCTGGGAGAAGTGAAAAAACAACCAACCACATCTGCTTAGTTACTGTAGAAATACTGGATGGGATTCATAACTGCTTGGTTAGAATTAACATTCTATTCAGCTGACAGAAAGCAGTGTGGCTAATACTTTGTTTGTCACCCTGGATTCTCTCCGTAGGCAACAGAAAGAAGCAGGCACCCTAAGAGAGTGATCCAGATGGGTTTCTATAGCAGAGAGATGAGCCATCTCAAAAAGTCTGTTCCCTCCACTGACTGCTGACTACACAGAATCCACAGCAGTGTACTTTGCTGCTCAAAATAAAGTGAAATGATTTCATCAAAATTAGATTAACTATATTTTTCTTAAATCACTCCACACATCATGTTGAATTTTTACAGCTCCCGAATTTTGAAAACAAATTGCTTCTCCCCACCAATTTAAATACTACAGTCACTTGCCAGTCAGTTTCGTATTTTGCCTCTTTCATTTTATATGATGAAAAGTATGCAAGATTTTTTATTATAATATTTGTAATTATAAATACATTTGCACATATATATGTTTAGCCTACATATGTATGCAAATAGGATTTTTTTAATTCCATTGCAAGCCTTCACTATCAAGAATATTTTTGTCAAAAAAGCTTACATGAATATTTGCATTTGAAAGAGTGTTACCAGAGATTTACAGCATACTTTTAAATATACTATATCTCAAATTCATATAATTGTATACATCTCATTAGTGTTTGCTATTATTTTGTTGTTTTTCAACAAGCTAGCATAATCCATTTTATATTTTGCTGGACTTGGACATAGCAATTAATTTGCAATGAGTTCAATGGGCTTTGGACTAGACTTTGACTTTTTATTTTTCTATTAACACAGATAGCCAGGCTCACTTCTGTTTCCTAATTGAACTGTGTTGAGAGCTACAGTAGCTACACTGCCACTCTGAGAAATGCCATACACTTTACTTGTGAGGCAAGTTACGTTTCTCGGACAGGCAAGGTTAGAAACTAAAGGTGTATTTGAAAGGAAGACTCTATTGTAGAAGTCACCTATGCTATGAGACTGGAGTACTCAGTGTAGCTGCTAGTCTCAGCTACCTCATCTGCTTCTTCCTGCTTATCTAGGCTGATGCACATTGCAAGCTGCACATAAAGAGTTTTGGGCAAATCCCCAAGTCCCTAACCACAGCTCTGCCAATTTCCAGCCAGAGGTTCTTGTGCCTTTGAACGCAAAGCAGAAAAGCATGCTCCTATCAGACATCTTTACGCTGTTTGAGGATTCATTCAGTCATCAGATGATCCTCCATTCCCTTCAGTCTGAGTGGCTGGAGCTCCTGGCCCTGTCCTCACAAAGCGCTTAGTCTGAGTCCTGCTGGAACATCCTTGAGGACCTCCATGCCTGCTATAATATACCATCCGCAGACCACAGTGCTCTGATGGCAGCCCTACCAGTTTGGGACAAAATTTTATTTCATTTTGTTCCTGATCACCTTTATATGTTTAAGTAAGCATTAGTTCTGAAGATAGACCATTTATTTGAGCTCATGTCCAGAAGCTATCCACACTGACCACACCACCTCTCAGAGGTACTGCCTTCTAATACAGCATTTCCTTTGCTCTGGTAATAGCCTCCACTCCTTGTTCTCAATTCCTTTAAATAAGTTTATGAATAAAAACTATTTAGAGAAGAATTCACACCATTTCCTAACATTCCTAACATCTACGTGCCTTTCTCAAACAATAACAACTATGTTTTCACACAGACCATTGCCAAAAGTGCAGAATAGCTTTCAGTCAATAATCAGTCTTTGCAAGTTCTGTCTAGGAAGGGTCGCAGCTAAAACTATAAATGAGAAAGTAGTTTATTCCTCTTACACATCTCCAGGTTTTAATCAAAATACCCTGTAATACTGAGCCAAATATTTTGGAGAAGTGGAATTGTTTCTGTATCCACTCTGATGTTTCCATTGGCCAATCTAAAATCCTGCCAAAGAAAGAAGAGATTTATTTGACAAGGTCCCTGTCCATCAAATCCTATTGACTGGAATTATTTGTATTTTTTAACCTAACCTTCCTGCTGATTGCTCCAAGCTAACCATTCCAATATTTTACAGGAAAGTGAATTCATGCAAAGGATGCATTTATAGATCCCATTTTCTATTCTTTTCTAAAGATTTGAACTGCATTAGCACTTTTCCAAATCTCTGAAATTTTCTTAGCTCTCTAGGATTCACACTGTTGGTTCAAAAGTTGCCTTAGCTACTTCCTCCCAACTCTCGGGAGCAAATTAGCAAGAACTGCCAACCTGGAAAACCTTGGAAGCTTTCCATCATCCAAGGCAGGCTCACAGCTCTCACAGAGAACTGTCTGCGTTTTGCTGAGACAATGAGAGAGCTTGGCCTCTTCTGAAACCGTAACCGAAGGGAAAGAGGCAGAGCTGGGAACGGAGAAACAGGGAACATCCCGAAGACTCATGGTCTCATTGCTCGGGTTCCTATGCACCCATCATCAACAGCAGGAGTGCACATACCCATCACTGCCTCGGAGAGCACCCATTCACTTCACAGTGACACCAGCAGCCTGTCTGCCTTTCTGGGCTTTTATCTACCTAAAGCTCGCAAGCCATGACTCTGGTGGCACTACACAGCCTACTGCCTTAAACCATCTGTGTTGCCTCTATCTTGAGATGACCCAAGTTGACTCTTGCTTTTTCCCAGTATGAACAGGTATGACCCAAAGACCTTTATGTTCCCTATGTAAAATTGAAAAGTGCTCTTATTAGCAAATTGGTTACTGAAATTCAATCACTTTCAAACAATTTCAATCATCTTTATTCTTCCACCACAGTTTGTAAATTATACTTTCCATGACCAATTTTCTCAGGTATAGCAATATATATACCATAGCAGTATAAGTTGTTGCATTCATTTATTACCATTTTGGCATTTTATTCTAAACAAAATTGTCATTAGCGTGATTACAAATCAAAGAGATCGAGAACTTGCCATTGCTTCATTTATATCTCTCTGAGCAGTTCCAGCAAATCATGCACAATTTCCAACTTCTCAAGGTGAAGTACTACACAACTTCAACTACTAAACAGACATAAATTGAATGGAAGGAAATGAGGAAATCTAACTGGGGTTCCAGTAGAAGAAAATACAGAGAAATAATTCAGATTTTATCATAAGGACAGGAAGGAAATCAAAGGACAATGATTTATCTTTTGTCTCTTAAATGCAGTATTTTGTCTGTCAGACCCATTCATCTCATACAAAGAAGAGCAATAGTATACATTTCCAAGATAAAATCAATTATGCATTATCTTAGAGTTGAACAATGTGATTCTCACAGAGGCCTTAATACGGCTTACACGTAGCATAATTCTTATTCCAGATCTCTGAACAAAGCTAAATTTCACTGACGATTCATTGTACAAATTCCAATTTACAATCAGCCAGTTTTTCCCAATATTCTCTTAAAGTATGAAATTGCAAAGGCCGTGTCTGCATGAACCAGGATAGGGATTTTGAAATATAACAAAAATTAAGTAGCAAATTAAGAGACTCATTGGATTCAATTCATTACCTCAGAGAACTTTTGCTTAAAATATCCTCCCATATTTTATGTCAGTTTTTTAAATGAGTGAAGAAAGCTTTTGTTCCTCAAAAATGCCTGAACTGTGGCCAATTTAGCTGCACTTTAATTAGTTTCTTAATTTATTTCCATTATGAAATAAAATAGGGAAATAATTATTAATTCTGTATCCCATTAAAATGACATTGCATAAGTTAGACTATTTTGTTATCAAGTTTGAAGCAATTTATTTTTGTAAAAGCTAAAAATAACATTACAGTTTAAATAATATTTGCCAAGTTTTGGAACAACTCACAAAGACATGGTAGAATTTGATGAAAAATTTGCATGGGTTATAATGCTTAGCCCATTTTCAAAGGAAAAGATGATCCTTACTCAGTTCATTTCCCTTTCCAACAACATTCTTTTAGAAACACAGCTTTTTCTTTTTTTTTTTTTTCCTATCATGAAGCATTTCAGACAGTTGCACTTGAGCCTTTCCTTGAGTGTCCTAGTTGTGATCATGTTGTATTTCAAATGTGTTTTCACCAGCAGGACAACGGGCAGCCTAGGAGATATTTCACGCGCTGAGGCTGAGCAGACCTATTCTGGCCAAGTCATTCTCTTTCCATCTCTGGCACAAATTGGAAGGAATGGAAGGAAAGCTGCAAGGCGCTGGGAAAGTGAGCCTCAGTGAACCAAGGTGAAAGAAACTTTCAAAGCGCAAAGTGCCTAATCTAGACAGAATTTTGCTTTAAGGGCATAGGGAATATAAAGGACATTTACTCGGGGAGTCATTCACGGCTTTCCTTTTAAAAGGGGCCATCTCTAAAAAAAGCAGAATCCCTCAGTCTCATCACAGAACATCGTGAGCATACATAAGAAATCTGAAATCTCAGTCAGCAATGAGAGGTGCATCAAAACATTTTTTTTTGGACTTTAGCAGATAAATATGCAGAATGGAAAAGCTGCAAATGAATTCTTCCTCTACTGAGCAGAGCTAATTGGGTACAAAGAAGTAAGCATTCAAGAGTCAACAAAGGCTTTCCCTGGCCCACACAAGTACCTTCAACTACAAGCTATGGCATTTATTTTTTTCTCTTGTCCTATTAAAGTTTCATTACTCTTGCAAAAGAAAAAAATTCCAAAGGACTTCCTCCAAGAGAAAGAACTAAGAAAGTCAGACCTATTGCCTGTTGACAGAGGGAATGGAGCCTGTGTCCCATCAGATAGAAGATGGAACTGAGCACTGTTCCACCTAGCTAGCAACACTGTAGTAGTTTTACTGCTATGGAAGGGGTTTGCGCTCTGGCCGGTTGTTTTTGTGCAGTGTGCTAAAAGGAAGGCAGTTTCTCAGAATGAGTCCCACAGGCAAATGAATGAGTGTTCTACAAATTCTAGGATTTAGGCAGGAGACCTCAGCTGCTGCAAAGTAATTCCCCATTTCCTACACATCTCCTTGATATACAAAGCAATTTGGGCTCTGATGGAAAGGAATTGTGTTTGAAGAGCACAGCTGGAGTGCAGTTGAGTGGGGACGGCTGCTCACAATACGAACATGGGAAGGGAGATGGCAGTGCAGAAATCAAACACAGCAGCCTACAAATGATGCAGCAGTTGTTCTCTCTTCTCCTGAGAGCCTTCCTCAAACAGCAGGACTGAGAGTCCATTCAGTAAATGACTGAAAGGAGCTCAGACTTTCCGATTCCCATTAGATTAGCTCAGCGGGGAATTTGGGGGCATTGTTTTTCTTTGTTTGTTGCTTGTGTTGTTTTCGTTTGGTTTTTACAATATTCCTAACAGTTTTTGTTGAACAAGTTGTTGAGATTTGTACACTTTTAGTGTGATTTCATCAAGACTGTCTTGCAATGACCTGGTCTCATCATCTTTGTGCCTTTGTTCACAGAATAACTAGCAAGCATTTCTAGCATGGCATAATACGGCACTCTATGAAATAAGAAAAGGTAGCACTATTTATAGATGGCAATCAAACTGTACTTTACAAATCTTCCAGCATATATAGTGCACATACCTCAGAAAAAAGGACTAAGAAATATATTTACACATACTCTAGGCTAAATCTGCTGATCCACAATGGTAAATCCCACTCAGAACTAATTTCCTTATTTGAAGCTTAAGAAAATATCATGCAATCCACATCGCATATTACATTCATTGACTAGATAATAGCTGGAAGGAAGACAGCTCATAGAGAAATAGATGAGAACTAGGGGTGAATTCTGTGGTAGATGTCTTTGCATGCTTTATGTACATTTACATATATATATGCACATTTACACAGTCTAGCAGCTGTAGCTGACTGAGCTAAATTATCCTTCAAAAAGCTCTTGGCCACCTATCTAAAGAGTAACTGGGCAAAGCTAACCTCTAGCTCTGTAAATAAATAATCAAATTCTGTCAGGTAAACAACCAAGAACCACAGTATTTATTAGCTTACATTATTTGCACAAATGGTGCAGCTTGACTGTATACAACATAGTCAATTTTTTTAATAAACTTGCTTAACATTTACCAAAAACATAAGGAAGAAAAGCCACACTTCATTCACGTGTTTAAAGATGAACTTTCAATTTCAGAAAACTAGCTTTTCAAGAACTTTTTGTCTTCAGTGTTTGTTTAGGGTCATATTTTTCATAACTAATTAGAATAAAAAAGCTTATAGCATAGCAGTTTATAAAAAATGTTCGCAGCATGGCAGTACTAGTTATGGAACTAGTTGGTTGTGAAAGAATATGTAAGGTACTAACAAGAAAGTTCATCAAAACTGAGTACGGCTCAGACTGCAAAGCTGGGTCACTGTATATTAGATATGAAATATTCACTGTTTTGTAAAACATCACACAGACTTAGCAGAGAGTCAGCAAAACTTCCATATAGCTGGACTTGTTAATTTCAATCTAGTTTAAATGCATTAAAATAATGTGCACTGGTTACAAGCTATGCAGAGCTTTATTTCAGGAAATGTTGTGGGAGTCAAACCTTCTGACTTTCAAAGTGTGTACATGGTTCACAGTGTGTACAGCTCTCAGAAAGCATTTTCTAAATGCCATAGTAAATGCAAAAAACAGTAGCAATAATAGAGGATTTGGGACTCAGAACAAGTGAGACTGGCTATAGCCAACCATTAATGATAGAAGTGTTTGTTTGCATTGTGATAGCAAGTTCCAGTCCAGCCACCAGAAACAGAAAGCAAGCTATCTGCAACAAGGAAATAACAGCAATGCAAAACAAAGTGGTGTTTGTGTTTGCTTTTAGGTGACATACACACATAAATTGTATTCTTTCAGGGCAGCATGGCTAAGACTGATGCAGAGTGATTATTTACAAGCTATCAACCCTCCTCTGCACTTACAGCTGAATGGTAAAACAGGTGAATAAATAGCAAGGAAAACAGTAAACCCTAAAATAGCCTCGGGAATATTTGTGTAAGCCAAATACCACCATATATTAAGAACTAAGAAGGAAATTAGGGCCTGGTTCTCTGCCTGTGAGCTCCACTCATTATAGGGAAGGGGTGGTGTTGAGAGAGCAGGTTTGGCTTATGTGAACCCTCAGAAAGTTTGCAGATGACACAAAACTGGGAAACGCGGGTTGATACATTGGAGGGCCATGCTGTCACCCTGATGGACCTCAGACAGACCACAGAGACAGACTACAGAAATGGACTAACATGGTTCCCATGGAGTTCAACAAGAAGAGCAGAGTTCAGCACCTGGGGCAGAACAGCTCCAGGCCCAGCGACGTGCTGAGAGCAGCCAGCTGGAAAGCAGCTCCGCAGGAACGGACTGAGGGCTCCTGGGAACACAGCGCTGAACAGAGCCAGCAATTCACCCTTGCTGCTAGGGAGACTAACAGTGTTGTTAGCTGTGTTCAGCAAAGTACTGCCAGCAGGCTGAGGGAGGTGATACTTCCTCTCCACTCGGCCCTGATGAAGACACCACTGGAGTGCTGAGTCTGGTATATCTTTCTTATGAGGAAAGCATGGAAAAGAAGAGGATCGGGAGGAAACTCCTCAATGTCTACAAATAGCTGAGGGGAGACTGCAAAGAGGATAGAGCCATGCTCATTTCAGTAGTGCCCAATGTCAGGACAAGAGGCATAGATACAAACTGAGAAACACAGAAAGTTCCCTCTGAAGGTCGTGGCACCCTGCTCTGGGTGTCCCTCCTCGAGAAGGGATTGGTCTAGATGGATGCAGTGCTCCCTTCCAAATTCACGTTGTAATATGCTGTGACTTAGTGAAAGATGGAGTGACCAAATGGCTCAACTACACTAATGTCTGCACTAACAGAAAATGCACTCAAGACTTCTGTTTGATTGTTTGATATGTTGCAGAAAAATCGATCTGCTCTTCTACACTGAAATTGTTATGAAAAATAGAAAAATCTGATCCAAATCAACAAAACTAGCTAATCCTAAAGAAAAATTTCAGAGATTTCATATCTCTTGACAACCCAACAGATATTTGGGAAATAAAAATCTATGGCTTCTGTGTTATTCCTTATTTCACTACTCAGACACAAAACTCAATAGCTTTTCTTCTGTACGTGTCACAAAACAGCACTTGCTTCATTTTAAGGCTAAATTGTCCTTCTTTACTTGCTATCTATTTGCCAGCAAAACAGTCACATCACTTTACAAAGAACAACATGTCAGTTAAGCTGACCTGCCAAATCTCATCAGAGCCACTCAAATCTGGGCACATGGCTCTCCTTTTGCCACGAGGTTGTCTGTGTTGCCTGGACACAAGGTGTCACTGGTTTACCAGCCCAAAGCAGCTCTGCACCGCACCCAGAGCCAGCAATGCAATGCACCAGAGCCAGCAATGCTGTACTGCTACAGGAAGTCATTGACATTGTGTTTATCACCACATGACAAGTCTACTCAGAAGACTGGAGTCACCCTTCCTACTGCCTAATGAGGCCATGGCCAAAAGACAATGAGATCTGCACAATAAATCAGTGACACTTCCCTCACCTCCAGCAACCACAGGCTCAGCCAGAGGTAGCATTACAGGACCTTTTGGGTAGTACCTCACAAGCACTGAAAGCTGTATGTGGTGCCCAAACGATAGCACATTGGACCTCCAGCTCCCTCTGTAGAAGCCACAGACCCAGTACTAGCCCTGCAAGATGTCATGGACACCCTCAAGTATTTCAAAAGACACAAAGACACAGGTGAACACACCTGAATTGATCCCATTGTGTTTAATAGCCCTTCAAATATGACCTTCCGCTGAATCAATTTGATTTGAAAGATCTGAAAATGTTGGTACCCGAAAGGTTCCAACACAAGGAGTTTCAGGAACATGCTATATGCAGATCCTTCTGCTTTCACACGCTGTGAACCTACCACCTGTAAGTTGTAGCTGATGCCCACTTTTCTCACGAGTGAAACTTTCAGACCTTTTTCAGGTGCCTCTTTCCTAGCCTGAAGCATTCCAGTCTGTTTGACCACATAACTGATGGTTATTCGGGAGCTTTTTCCATATCTTTCTTCCCCCCTTTTACTCTCTTGTGTGTTTTTCTATAAAATCTGATAACTAGCTATCTTGGATTAAAGCGAAACGACTGCTTGCTATTTTTCAGTGCTGTATGAGTTGTACCCTTGTTTCTTTACTATTCATTTTCATTTTTAAAAGGAACTGGTGAATAATGGGCTCGGTTTTCTTTGTAATTTGGCTTTGTGGTTCATTTGTGTGACCAGATTTGAAACACAACAGAAGTAAATAAACAAATCTGTAATTGAAATTTGCAGTATGCACACCTGAGGGGAAAAGTGCTTTCTGTCAACCTCGGGGATAAATAACACCCACATCCATCGTCCTGGAAATCAGTTACTTCTGCTGAAATTTAAAATCTTACAGTTCAACAGCCTAACCAAAAGGAGGCACATATTAATGCTCCACTTTCAATGGCAATGGTGTCATCAGCTCTTATAGAAAAGTTTCTGTAAACGTTTCTTTCCTCAGTCAGAAAAGGCATAATTTGACTTTGGAACGTAACTATTAAATGAACCATATAAAGCTACACTGAAGAAAAAGCTCTTCAGCTGCACTGTAAGGTAATCTGGGCCAGGTCAGCCACAGGCACAGACATCAACCAGTCCTCATGATGTTCTACCCTTTGACAAAACCCCCCAGGGTTTTCCTACAGTGACTTCATCTCAGGTTGGCTGGTGTCAATTAGTTACCCCGAAGCAAAAATACATTTTAAAGCAAAAACTACATGCTGTAGTCAAGGAGTAAGAGCAGAGGTGAACAAAGCAACTAAGCCCCTTTTCAATGTTTGTTAAGCTGTTTAGCCTGGCTGGCAGTTGGGCACAAGGCAATTATTGATGTGCAAACAGCAGTTTGCACACACTTTTAATTCATATATTTAAATAGGGAGTCCATTAAATCTTTTATTTGCATACACTTCCACTGAGGAAAAAAGAAAAAAAAATTACTCTTACAAAATAAATTCATTTGCTTTCAAGATTAAGGTTCAGTACTATAATTGCAAAAAAGCAAATATAATACATTTTTCCTGTCCCCAGTTTTAGCTGGTGCTTTTACAGAAGCACAGTGTTATACCACTGTCTTGTTTTTCATCACTATTTTTTGATAATTCCAAGGCTGGAATTATTCCTATAGAAATTCATACCTTTCCTCCTCCATGTCCTTCCACCACGAAAAAACATCAAATAGAATTCAGATGGAAACAATTGTCCTTGCTTTTCTGTTAGAAAAGCCTAGCAAAGACTATATTTAGGGGGAGACTGTACACTGAAAGCATGATTTTAGAGATCATCATATATTGTAGCTTGTCTATTCTCGAGAACCCATTACATTTGTTAGTTAAGTAGGAGAGCATCTTAAAAAAAAAACAACTTTGAAGATATTAAGATTTTCAGTTAGGTCAGCAAGAATGGCTATAAAAGAAATATGAAAAAAGAAGGCAGTGGAACAAAGAAGATTGCTTTCAAAATTATAACTACCTTATAGTCAAACAAGTATTTTTAAACTGCTAGATTTGGAAAAGGTCGTGATCTTTGTATTTTATATTTGTGATTCAATGTATTTCTTAGTGGGTAACTTTACATATGGCATATAACTACCTCCTTATAGGGACACATATTTTCATTTCAAGGAGCCTGTTCATAGTATCAACAATTTACTTGCAAAACTGATCAAGACCTGTTAGAACTAATACCCTTCAGTATGTTAAAGTTATCAAATGCATACTGTAAATGAAATAATAAGCTGCAAACAGTCTAAAACATGAAATCAAAATAGATGGGTTTGGATCTACTTCCTTTTGCATACTCAGGTTTCTTTCTATGGAATTCCTGCATTGCCACCTTAATTCCTCCAGAAACGCTTCTGGTGTTGAAATACGTTCTTAATGTATAAGAAGTAAATAGCTTAAACTGCATTTTGGGCTGTATCCATCACCTCTTCACTTTTGTTATTCATTTCTCACTGTTGTATTTTCACAATGTTTAATTAGAAAATGAAGTCGAAGCCCAGAAAACAGACGGCTTAAGCAGGCTTTGTAAATGTCGCATAACAACTGTTCTGTGATCAGAGTTTGGGGATGAAGCCTTCGTCCGTATTTTTAGATGTGCTTTTATAGTACATGGAGATGTGGAAATGTTAACCAACAAAAGATGACCACGCAGAGAAAATGGAACCTGTACAGCTGTATAAAATCTGCTGTGTGTATACTGTGCAATACCTGATGTTATTTATAGTTTATATAGTTTATAACTCACTCCATCAGATGTCATGACCCAAAATTCAATTTCAGGTCTTGCTCTTCTACTTGCAGCGCTGTTGCTTAATTAAGTATTAACAAATAAAAAAAGCCTACACTTAGTTCGAGCATTTTCAGAAGTACAGGAACATATTGATTCATGCAATGTAATAAAGCTAAATCAAATCCCAGCAGCACATGACCATTTAAAATGGACTTAAGGCTTAAAGCTGCTTGTTATTTCTTAAGCTGTGAGCTCAAGGAAAAAAATACATAATCTTGCACTAGAAAATTATTAGTATTTCATAAAATTATTCACTCAACTTTAAAGAAAATGTAGTACAGATAAGTAACACATACATCAGCTCATACTTCTATTTTTTTCAGGCAAAGAATATCCAGCTTGGTAAAGGTCAAGTACCATGAATTTGATCTCTGCCTTGTGCATTCTCTGTCAAGGGCTTAGTCTTGCAAGCAGAGAAGAAGGATGCAGCCTTCTGCACGGCGGGATCTTTCCCGGGGAGCATTCATTCACACTTTAACGAAAGCAACACTAGAGGGCATTGCTGTAATATTCTTCGCCTGAAAGCTGACAACTTCAATGCATTTCTTTCCATGAATGTTAATTGCCTCCAATTTTAACAGAATTGTTCTGTTTGTTAGCTTGTTGCCATACTGAAGTGTTAGCCATAAAAACTTCATTGCACTGAAGCAGCCAAGGAGCTTTCTGGAAAATACTGTAATGCACAGGGCCGGCTGCCGGCAGTCAAGGCACACAATCAGCCACACACAAAGCCTGCTTGGGCCACAGTCTGTCGCTTCTGCAAAGCTGGACCTGTGCTGGAAGAACCTCCGGGAGGCATTGGCTCAGAAGCAAATCGTGGGGTTGGGGGTAAGTTGCCACCGTGGCTGCCCAGTGGTCGCCAAGGCTTACGGCCCCACCAGAAGCCCTGTCACTCTGCTCTTGGATAGTTACGATAAATTTAATTTGGGATGTTTAAACAGAGTGCTTGCTGAGTTCCTCCATGGCAGAGGGCTGAGGAAGGAGGTTTTGGGGAGGTTTGGGAATGCCACTACAAGGGGAGTGAGTACATATCACTCCCCAGGACAAGCACTACCCAGGAGCAACGACTTCTAGGTCTCACTACCCTAGAGGCAGTATTGCACTCCACCATCATGCCACGGCCTGAAGCTCACACTGTATTCCAAGGCAACTATCTCTGTCAGAAAGAAAGGCTTTTGCCCTTAAGCAGTACCTGAATTGTCCCCATAATGTCTAAGCCTCGTGCCCGCTGCAGGCAGTCCCATGTAGTAGCAGTTGGTGAGCTCCTGGTAGCTACTCTCGTGCTTCAGAGGATGAGAAATCCTAAGATAAGGAATGAATAGGAATGGGGAAAATGCAATAAAAATGCAGAACATCCCACCCCCTAAAAAAGAAAGAAAGAAAAAAGAAAGGAAGGGTTTTAAATTCATGTGGCATGCATATACAGCAAAAACAAAAACATGATCCCAGGCAGCTTTTAATTTAGTTAAGTACAGAAACGTAGAATGAAAAACACACAGAAATACATAACAGTCATACTAGCATAAAACCTTTCTGATGTACTCAATTTTGCCATCCTATTTTGTTAAGGTTTATAATCTTTTGCTCTTTACATGTAAGGTACAAGAATAAAGAAAAAGGTCTGAAATTATCATCTAGTTATTCATTCACCAACTACAATGGACATTATCTACTAGGAAGGTGAGACCAAAAGAAGGAAATGAGCTTATTTAGGACAATCAGCACTACAATGCAGGTGATCAAAAACCCAATGAATGGAAAATGCAATTATTACTATACTTCATACTCCTACACACAAGCCAAGAAATGTGGTACCACAATGGAAAAAGGGAATGTCATGCCATTAACAAAAATTAGTTAAAAAAATAATTCTAACAACCAGTATCTCCTAGGTCATATCAGTAAAATCACTGGCACAGTCAGATACGTTTTGCATATAAAATAAATAACTGGGTAGGAAAGAATGTAAATAAATAAATAGGGGTGTGTTTTCAGGAAGGTTAGCTTTTGACTGGAAATTTGCAAGTGGAAACACACATGAAGAAACTATGCAAACTGTGAACCTGATGTACCTGAAGCTCACCTATTATGTGTGCCCCATATAGCTGACTTTTACATGAGCTGGGATCGTGTCTGGACAATAATGCTGTCGTTAAATCAATATGGTTCAAAGCTCCAGTGGTACCAAGGAACACTCTGAACACCACGGCAACTTAACTGACAAGCAGAAGCTTATTAATCTGCCATAATTCAGGCTCATTGCATTACACACTCACACCCTGTCCTTGGTTTACTAACTGATGAAACAACAGAAGCTGAATTTCATGGCAAGATTTGATTATCGCCAGCAGAAGCTTGACAGAGCTGGCCCTGAGGGGGTTCCCTGGAACCTGATGGCAGATGCAGTGAATATAATATTGACATATTGGCAGCTATTTGCCCAAGTTTCTGTTTAAAGGAGCTAAAAAGTAAGGAGATAGGAAGAAAATGTTAACAGCTTCAACCCAAAAAGGCCTGGAAAGTCCTTACAAAGCAGGGAAAGTTAGCTGAGAAATAAGCTACCATTATTTGTAAGGCATTCAAGGAAATTAAAAATTTTGGCTTTCCTCTTTAATACTGAGTAATGCAGTATCTCTACTGTATCACCTGGTTTTCCTTCTCCCAAAATGCAGGGCTGCATAGGGCTGCTTTCAGGAGATGCTCCTATAGTCAAGCAGTGTGGGTTTGTAGCAGTAGTCCTGACCTCATCCTGAGGCTGCATGCAACAGTACAGGCACAGCCAAAAACAGTTATGTTATTACCATTGAAATCAGAACTAAGCTCTTTGGCTTGATTTACAGTAGAAATTGGGCTTTTTTTTTTTTTTTTTTTTTTTTTTATCTTAGCACAATCAAATCAAATCAATTCAGTACTCAGAAACCAGAAAAATATTTTTTCCATAGTCTTTAGAAATGAAATGTTAGTTTGACTTGCCTGTCAGCACTGAAAACTGAATTACAGCTCATCTTCTCTCAGTCTAATATGCACTATTTGTACATGCCTAGTCAGACTGTACAATGTAGGAGAATTCATCCACACATCCCACTAGCTTTAGTCTATACACTGTGGTGTGCTTTCCTGCTTAATGCTTATTTCCCCACTGCTTTGCTGTGTGTTGGTTCACAGAGAAAAGACAGGCTGGTTTATACGGGAAACAGATTTCAGCATGACAGGTTAAAGTGACAATTTGGCATTCTCAGAATTTTATCCCAGACTCAAAATTTTGTGTGCTGCCCACAAACCCATCCCTACTAAAATCAGGGGAGCAAACCCACCCAAAAATATTTTTCATCTTGGAACTCAGCTGCCTTTGAAGCATAGTGCTGCCTGCTACCATGGCTATTTTATATGTCATTATATGATGTACAAAAATAGATTAAAAATATCATAAATCACATTTTACATTCTTCTTGCTGCGAATATCACTGAAAACCCTATCCATGACTAATGTTTTACCTGGACCACTTTACTTCTGTTAACAATTATACAAACTGCAGTATATTCATAAAAGTATTTCAAAAGGTTCTTTTTGCAATGAGGACCTTGCAGCATTACAGGGCTGTTTAAGAAAGAGAACTTTGAGCATTATAAGCCTTTACTCTCACCTACACTAGATCAGTATGAGGAAGCAGGCTCCCAAGAAAACAGATGCAACACCTGCAAGAGGCCTAGAGAATGTTTCTTTAGCCTCAAGCATCCTTCTTGGAGGTGAGGCCAATTCTCTCGTGAAAAAGGAGAAATAAAAGACAAGAAGACACTTCTTGAGAATGCTCCAGAATTCAAAACAGGACCAAAAACACAGTAGGGCATTGGCTTTGTTTCAAAACAAAACTTCAAAATAAAATGCATATTAAAACAATAAATAAAAGAAGAAAAAGAAAGAAAAGGCAAAAGAAAGGCCGTAACATATGTGCTTATAAGAAGTTAATATTTTCAAATCCTGAGCAGAGGGAGGCCTCTGCCATATGCATCTAAATCTTGCAAAAGTCTAAAATTTAGGTCACATCTATTTAGGACACTGAGCGTCCCTTTTGGCAAGTTCAACAAGGCTTCACACTGAGCTACTTGAGCTGTCTTGCTCAACATGCTAGCCTTTCACAGCTAGTTCTGAAATGCTCCTCTCTCTCCAGGTGCTGTATAAAGTTTCCATGGGTTTTATGTCAGGAGTGAGGACTCAGGAGATAGGACTAGAAATAAGGAACTGTAGTACTGAAGATGAGAGAGCACACGTCTTTTACAGTGACATCCCTGTGATCTCTCAAAGTGCTTCAATGGCAAAGGTGCCTAAAAGTGAGTGCGCTGCTTTAAGTCATCCGAATCGTACGCTATGCTTTTGTGCAAAGAAGAATACAGCCAAATGTATCTTAACCATTAACTTACTAATACTTGGGTCATGAATTAGGAAAACCAGAGTTATTAGGAATGAGAGGAATGTTTTCTCATAGGCATATGCACAGCCAGTTCTTAATCCTAAATCTTCTTCAATTAGTATGCTTCCTAAGTGCCAAGACTGAATTCCTCCAAAGTCCTTATATCAAAGCTTTTGCATCAGCATAAGAATCAAAGTACTCTTTCAGTCCAGTATATGCTCTTTGCTTGATCCTATACCCCCTGATGACTCAGGAGAATATTGATGCAATTATAGAGGGTCATTTGGTTAAAGTTTCCTTTGAAATATGAAGAGCAAAGGACAAAATAACTGAGACTAATACAACCAGTGCATCTAAGAATTGAACTCTGAAACGTGTCGACATTTTCCAGTTATTCTAAGCAAACACATTACCTAATCGTTTATTATTCCTTGAACTAACACAAAACTTCAGAAATTACGAAGTAGGAAATGCAAAGGATGAAAGGAAATGGAAAGTATCTCATCATCAGTTGGGGTTGTGCAACTACAACATGTAAAGTAAAAACTGACATTAATAGCCTCATTTTTTAACATTGCAGTCTGCAGCTTTATTTCCAAAGTAGATAGTGCATTTGGGCATTATTTTAGGCTTTGGTCTAACCATAAGTGCAATTGCAAATCAAAGACTGTTTCTTTGTTGTTTTAATCCACAGTCGTCTAACGTGAGCCAGCAGTGTGCCCAGGTGGCCAAGAAGGTCAACGGCATCCTGGCTTCTACTAGAAACAATGCAGCCAGCAGGAGCAGGGAGGTAATTGGCCCCCTGTACTCAGCATTTGTGAAGCCGTATCTTCAGAACTATGTTTAGTTTTTGGCCCCTCACTACAAGAAAGACATTGAGGTCTGGAGCATATCCAAAGAAGGGCAATGAAGTTAACAAAGGGTCTGGAACACAAGTCTTACGAGGAGTGGCTGAGGGCTGAAATTGTTTAATCTGGGAAAGAGGAGACTCAGGAGACTCACTCTTTACAACTCCCTGAAAGATGACTGTAGTGAGGTAGAGGTTGGGCACTTCTCCTAAGTACCTGGTTACTAGAGAGGTACACATTACTACAGAGGTAATGACTTTAAGTTGCACCAGGGCAGGTTCAGGTTGAATATTAGAAAAAAAATTCTTCTCAAAAAGAGTGGTGATGTATTGGAATAGGCTGCCCAAGGAGGTGGTGGAGTCACCGTCCCTGGAGGTGTTCAAGGAAAGAGTAGATGCAGCATTGAGTGATACAGTTTAGTGGGCATGGATGGTTGGACTAGATGATTTCAGAGGTCTTTTCCAACCTTAATGATTCTATGACACTATAATATGCATCAGAAAGGACAAGCATCAATAGGCAACAGTAATGTTTAACTTGTGCATCAAAGATTTTTCTTCCACTTAACAACTTGTGATAATATAGACAAAGGAAATGTTTGCCTTCACTGCTAATAGGGAAGACAGAAGATTTTTTCAATTCTATCCAAAGAGCAGTTCAACTGTCCATTTACCCACACATATCTACTGTAGGCTAACGAAGTATAGGGTATGAGATGTTACCCAAACTGAACAGAAGGAGTGAGAAACAAATCAGCTATTAACTACTAATTCTTGGGGGGGGGGGGGGCCCCAGCAGGGGCGAAGGGGACAAGAGGGAAACATTTTCTTTGGAACACAGTGGAACTGTTATTAACTTCTCATTTGCTCAAGTAACCATGTTGCACTTCAATGGATTTATTGATGAAGAACTTAGAAAAAGAGCTAGTAAGTATCTTGGAAACTTTGAGACACACTTCTATTGTTCACAAGTGAGATCCCTTGAGTTTGCAACACTGCTGCAGACTAATAAGCTGAGTGAACAGCATTTTTTTTTTTTTGTCTGAAATTTTTTCTCTACATCAAGCTTATTTATGTAGAATAGAATTTCCTTAACAGTGTAAAAATGAATGCTAATAAAATAAATGTGGTGTATTTCTAGGATGTCATTCTACAACATCAGGCCATTATACTCTTCTCTCTCCATTTATGAAACTAATCTCTTCACTCAAAATTCTTTCCATAGAAGAGATGCTTGAAGAATATAAGAACTTATCAGCTTATACATATTTCCTTGTCTACTTGAACTACACAAATATTCAAGATAAACATGGCAACTATTTTTCTTTCATAATGGGAGATTCCCATGCATCAAGGAAGATGACTTCCTTTATAGTTACAAATAACTACCTTTGTAGTTATAAATCTGTAACTTGTCTCTGCACGTGCGACTGAGGTCTGGAACAAAACTTTGAAATTTTGTTTAGAGTTCAGTATTAACTTGACAGCAGTTTGTAAGAATTGTTCAGTGCTGTTTAAGGCATATGTAAAATATTTCATAAAGACCTTTAAGCTGTTAAATACAGTACAACTGTTAAGTCATATCATGGGACAGCTTATTCAGGAAAGCAATTAACTGAGTTTTCTGAAAAACAGAGAAAGAGAGGAAAGAGAGACTTTTCTCATGCAGATTTCAGGCTGCAATGGCTACAACATCCACCCTCACTTCTTTTTTTAATGCTATATAAAATAATATGAAGATGCTCTCCACCTGTCATAAAGAGAAGAGAGACTGAGAGATTGAGGGAGGTGTTTTCAAAATACTGACTTTGAAATATAAACTTATTTATACCAACTTATTTTCATCTTAAGAGAAACTAACTTTTAGGAGTCGCAGAACTCTTAATGAAACTGATGTGTTTTTTTAACAAACAGTTTAGGATATTTATCCTCAGGACTCCAAGGAGACTTTGGTTTGATTTTGGAAATGCTTCATTTAAGAGAATGTTTTATCGACACCAAAGTGTGAGTATATGGGTAGTAGCATAACCTCGTATGTACCTTCGTAACTGGTTTGGATGTAATAGCAAGCTTTTATACAATAACTGTTTGATGCTGTAATTATGAAAGCAGTAAAATGTTTTATGTTACAACACAGCAATTTCATCTGCAGGATGAGTTTGTTACCTAGCAGCAGTGATGCACCACCTCAGCTACTGAAGACGGATGAAATGTAAGGGGCAACACTGGTAGAGGTCTGAATCAGCACAGGAAGATGCTCTGAGAGGTTCCTCACAAATGAAAAACACTTTCAACTCTGTGGCATATGTATCAGCAGATTGCAAATTCATGTGCTGGAGAGGCTCCCAAAACAATCTCACAAAGACTGCTGAACACCAGTGAAAGGGCAACAGTGGCTGGTATTTGAATCCAGCCAGCCCACTGAAGTGTGGGGTATTTTTCTTCCTTTCCTCTTTCTGCATGGAAAAGAAAGAACACGAATCTCTCTGAACAGGGAGAATAAAGAGCAACATTTTCCATTCCAGCCTATTAATTTCCACAAACTAACAGGAGCCGTGAGGAGCAGACAGAGAAAAAAATACCAAGTAAAATTATTCTCCTACCGGTATTTTTGTGCCAAGGTGGCACTCCGAGACCTTAATATCATCGCTGAAAAGGATTTTAAGCAATGCACAACTGTATAAGATCACTTGGAAATTGCACTGTTGCCTATATTGGTTGAAGCTTGTAATCCTTTATCTCACTGAAGTGAAAACAGAAAGATCCAGGGGTGGCTACTTGCATCAGTCAAGGGAAAGCTTTGTTTCCTATCCTCTTAAAGATACAGTCTAAGAAAAAACTATTAAAAAATACTAAAATACTGTAACAAGCCTCTCTAGGCTGGAGGAATGATACAGCAATTCTAGTGACATTTTAAGAATCAATGAGTTTATGCGTCAGAATAATTGGAAAAGGATTCTTTGAGAAGTACAACTAGTTGTCACCATATTGTAACCACTTGGCCCACAGAAAAGAAATAACATTGAAACTTCCTAACCAGTGCTGTATTAGCAGTGTGGCCACATTCCACAGTGGATATGGACTCTAGTCCAAAATGTAGCTGTGAGTTGATGAGTTGGTACATTAGGGAGTAGTAAGCACTTCCAGATCATTTTCCCATAGACACAAGCAAGAAACAAAGGCCTTTAAGGTTAAATGGGCTTAACAGGCAAAATAATGAGCAACCATGTCAAATGTGCACTCTTAGATTAAGTTGTCAGCCAAGAAGCAAAGAAGTTTGATGCCAGATTTCCCTTTTACTCAGCAGTAGTAAGGTGACATACGAAGATGGAGAGCTGAGCCCAGTTCTAGGCCTCCCAGAACAAGAAAAACATGGGCATACTGGAAAGAATGCAACATGAAGAAGGTGAAAAGACTGTAGCACCTCTCCTGTGAGGAAAGGCTGGGAGAGCTGGGGCTGTTCAGACTGGAGGAGGCTCAATGAGCGATTCATCAATGTGTACAAATACTTGAAGGAAAGGCACAAAGAGGATGGAGCCAGGTTCTTTTCAGCTGTATCCAGCTGGGATAAGTATTTCTGTACTGTGTGATAATGGAGCACTGGCACAGGTTGCCCAGATGTTGAGGAGTCTCCTCGGAGATCTTCAAAAGCCACCTGGATGTGGTCCTGGATACTCTATTCTGGGTGACTCTGCTGGAGCAGGAGTTGGGCTGGATGGACCCAGTGGTCCCTGCCCCCCTCAGCCATTCTGCCATTCTGCGAAAATAAGAGTTTTTACTTTAAAACACTGTTTGTTTTCTTTTTCAAACTGAGCTCAGACACAAAGGGAAGGTGAGGCTCTGGGAAAAGGCACTCTGAGGAAGCAAAGATTAGATCAGTGTGGAGCTTCCCTCTGCAGAGGTCTGGGAAGGGGACAAAAAGTGCAGGGGAAGACATAGGGCTGAGAACTGTGCTAACCCAAACGATGCGTGTGGTCTGGCTGCTTGGGAACCAACCCATGATGGACAGGAAGGATCAGTCAGCGTTGTAAGGGGAGAAGAGGAAGTAAGATGACTGAGAAGGGCCTAGAAACGTTAGGAAATACGACACAAGAAATATCTAACCTTAAAGTAATGAGTTAGATTTCTTCATTGAAAAAAAAAAAAAGTCCTTCTGTGTCTGTGCAGCCCAGGATAAGATAACACACGCTGAGATGAACGGACGAAACTGCTACATCTTGAAAGTACTTTTTTCTAATGTTCCGTCTCACTGGCTAAATGCTCCCTATGTGGTAGCTGCAGAGTAGCAAAACGAAGATGCAGAAGCACTCAGACTTGAATAAAAGCAAAAGAGCTGGAATGGCACCTAGATTTTGGTAGCAATGTAGGTTAAAGGCTGAGTTTACATCCTGACACAGAACAGGCATACGACCTGACATTTGGAGGACTGGCTCCAGAGGGACCAGAAATGGGACAGAGATACTATTAATTCCATAACTGTGTCATCAGTCTTAAGCAAGGACTCATGTCCAGAAACTTCACAGAAATCTACAGACCCATCTGTTTCTTGTAGTCCTCTGTCTACATGATATATATGATGGTCTACTTACTTGAAGACATGGCTGATTTTTTTTTCGCTATGGTAACACAGTCTTTGGAATGGTATAGCAACGACAGTAATTGATATAACAACAAACATGATAATAATAATCCTTAAAGGTAAGAGAGGTTCTAAAAACTATAAATCATTCATATCAGTCACTAAGGCTTCATATTTTCATCCTTCCTGTACTGGTTAATTAGAAAAAATGGTGTGGAAAAGAAAAAAACAAAGAACTCCCAATTGTTTCTGAATGTCTTCTGTGCAAAAATAAATCACTTGAACTCCAGAGATATTTTTGACATTGAGCTAAAGGTGTGTTATAAGTGAGTAGGAGGCTTGGTGGGTGAATATAATAACTGCTGTATTAGAGGGATGTATTAGAATCTATAAAGAGAAAAGTGTGGCTGCCTCCCTTTAATGGACATTAGCCAGAATATCAGTCACATAATTCATCTTCGATAGCAATTCTGGTGAGAGGGGTGGTTTTTCTTTAAAGCAAAGCCATACATCAGCATTCAACACAATTATTCAGTTGGATGGCAAAAGCTGGTGCAGCTCCTCTGCTCCCTGTAAATCCTGTTTTTCTCATTTTCATAAGAACAGAAGAAAGTAAAAAATGCTCATTTTTTGTGTTCCACTTCACATTTCTCATCTAGATCTTTACATAGCTAACCATTATTATCTTCTCAGTATTTTCTAATAACTTCCTAATCATCTAAACCTGCAATCAAGCACTGACTGTTTGAAAAATATGCTTTGCCCTATTAAGAGAAAACTTTTCAAATGCACATAGCATTTGAGTTTATTTTTAAATATTTTGTTAATTTATTGTGTAATGCTAGCACATGTGTGTGCATTAAATACCAAACTCTCTATTGGGTCTTGACAAAACAGATCTAAGGGAGATACGACCTTCAATAATAAGGTTTAGTCATGTAAGACACTTAAATTCTGTTTCTGTGTGGGATCTCCTCTTCTATAGATTCCTGTTAGGACACTGGCAGGATTTGGTTTTGGCCAAGTTGGTCAATGCAATTACAGTCGCAGCTCCACTACGGGCACTTTTATTCAGATTAATGTCAGTCATACAGTAAATTAAATGGCCAGTAGATTGCTTTAATATCCTGAGTTAGAGATTGTTTAAATACCTTTGTTAATCTTGAATTATTTCAGCTGACTCTTCATTCACAGTGCAATGTAATCCATGACTAACGCTCCTGTTACAATTTTATTCTGCTGGAGTGCTCCTTACCTTCAAGACTCATCTTTGCTGAATCTTATCATCTGATTTGCAAAGCCAGGGATGCTGTCCAAAAATATGTTCCAGTTTCCGTACAGTATGTACTCTCAACAAAGTGTTTCACTTATGCATTTTTAGTTAGTGCTCAGTATTCCACATTAAGCTTAGCTGTCAGTTCCGGCATTCATAATTACATTGTTTGACCATACAAATATGAGGCCTGTTTGTTTTTCACTAATGTGACCAATATATTTAGCATTTCATGAGCTCTGGTATAAATAAAATATTGGGTGAAATCAGTTATTGGTGTGACTTCATTGAAAACAACAGAATTACCTCTGAGAATAATTTAGTCTATTTAGTTCTCATTTAATTGTGCGTATTTACCTGTAATCATCTGCTTATTAAAACACAGCTACATCCACTTTAGTTGATGGCTCTGGGCCATATCCAAAGGCCATCCTAATCAGTGGAAGACTTCTCACTGACGTCAGAGTGCCTTACTTTGCGCTCAAAATGCACTACATTCAAATCCAACAGAAAATACTTTATTCAGTATCTTGATCATAGAGCTGCAGGTATTGAATTAAACTGAGACCCACTTTGCCTAACCAAACAGCCATATAGCAGGAGCGGTTCAACAGCTGTCCCCCTCCAACACCCACAGCCAAATCAGTGTGATAAAACAGGAAAGGCAGAGGAGGGCATTTCAAAGTGGGGCTATAAATCATCACGTGAAATGGCAGTCTAGAATAAAAAGGCTGATGAACGCCTGGCAGTGTTTTATGCCATCTCAATACCCTGCTTTCCTGCTACCCCAGCAGAAGAAATTCATACAAATATCTTCTATATACAAATATTGTCACAAGTGAACAGGCACATTTAAGAGCAAAAGTCTTGTGGCCTAAATCTGAAACTTCTAAAGAGAAAGGAAGCACATGAATATTTTCTATACTGTAATGAAAATACAATATATCTCAAGCTGGGAACCAAATACTGGCTGCAACTTATGCCTTGTGTGATTTGAAACCATATTACTTAAGAAATTGTTTCTGTCCCTATGAAACTGTGATTCTGTGAAATCCAACACAGCCAAGATCCACAGGGATGCCCAACTGTTTGTATGATACAAGTCAAAAGGACTTTTTTTCTTTTTTTCTTTTTTTTTGTGATGGGGGGTCTCAGTTTGGGATTCATTTACCCCAAAATCTCTAAAAGCTCACATTTATTAATCTCCAAAATGTTCTGTAAAACTAATATCTTTTCTTAGGTTATGGCACAAGGACATGCTAACACAAGAGGGAAATGTTATAATCATGAATAGTCCTCTAGTAGTATTTGGTGTATGTTAATGTATGAAATGCAACAAGACACAGGATACAACTGTACTTGTTGCATTGCATTTCCTGTAATTATAGCTTACATACCAAAAGAAGAGGGACATGTAAGACAAGGGAAGGAAAGGTGCCAACCAGTGAGTTGTAAGAACTGTATCACCAGTAGTGGCCACTTAGAATCAGAAGCCCATTTGAGTATTCTGCTCAGAATAGGATTGTCTTCTCTCTGTTACTACTTCATTGCTACTGTCTGCTTTAATTTCTTTTATTTGGAAAAGGAAATCACCTACTTCATCCCCCTTCTCTATTTTCTCTCTTTATATCTCTGGCTGCTCTGTTGTATTTCTCTCTGTAGAATAATAATTTCTTTCCAAGAAGTTGATCACTTCAGGCATGAATTCCTGGATTAAATTTTAGGAGAGGAACTTCCTGTTCTTTGCTGCCCGATGGATAATTGGTAATCAGTTCCAGAAATGCCATAATATGCTCTGGCAGCCTCAGTTTTAGACTTCATAATTAAAGTTTCCATGAGCAACAAGAGGCAGTCTTGGGAGGAGCATAGGCTGAGGACCACTGGTCCCTCACCAGCAACATCCAGGAGGCAAGTTTACATATTCACAGGAGTACTTTTACTAGCCCTTAATTCTCTGATTCAGTAAAGCTCTATTCTCTACCGTACTGTCATCTGCTTTCTAGGCTACGTCCTACAAGTGCAATTGACACCACACCTGCCCACAGCAGAGTGACAGCAGTAGGTGTCTAGGCTATCCCCACACTTCTCCAGGTAGTGGTTGCAATATGTTATGCAGCAGAAGCACCATTTGATATGGGCTTTTTATAAACAAGATTGGATATTCCTACAAAAGGAATAGAAAGAAAGAGAAGCAATGAAAACACAAAGCTCCCATGGCATCACTCTGAGTAAAAGGAATGAATTTCCTCACAGAGATGCATCCTGCCCAAGGGAATTGAGGATGTCAATTAGACTTGTCAAGGTATCAACAAAACTGCTTGAAAAGATAAAAAGCAATAGAACTCTAAGGTATAAGCCATGAGGTCCAAGAGAGGAATTCTGATGCAAAAAAAGCCTTAAGGAAACTACAAAAAAAAAGCCTGAAATTGAGGACACAGAAGCAGCATTTATAGAGAGTAGTTCCAAACATAAACCATGAGAGTTAATTCATTTCAGTGGGTAATTCCACAAAGATGAGTATTGACAGTATTAGTTGCTAACTTTCTGCAGACTCTGAAATACAGGGAAGAAGAAGAAACACTTGCAATTCAATTACATATTAATTTCCACTGCATTATGTTAGCCCTTTTCTTTGAAATGTTCTCTTTGCAATTTTCAGCAGACTTCAAAATTTTGCAGGCACATAAATCAAGGAGGTTCTTTATGCTCAGGCATTTCTCATCCCTGTTTCACACAGTAATATGGGCACTGCTGTCTAAGTGGTATGAATTCTCAATATTTTACTTCTATTATGCATACATTGCTTTAGAATCAACATTGGTTAGGAACAATTAGGTAACACAGATGTTTTACTCAGAGCAATATTCAGTTCCTGAAAACACTTCTTAAGAGAGATATGTTAGTGAAATTGGGAAAAACAACCCATGGTCTCTTATCTTGAGCACTGACCTGTGACATGGAAAAGGCAAATTAAGTCAAGCCATTAAGTCGAAGCACAGTAAGAATTGACTGCCCTTTCTCTTCCTAGAGAAACACCTGAAGCATCCTGCCAGCACTGAAATGGGAGGGAAAGGGAAGGGGAATTCAGTCTGACATGGCTATGAATTTAGTTTGTTTTAAACACTTGAAGTAGCAAGGATGTAAAACAGATTCCTGAAATATGAAATAAGGACAAAAAAGAATACTAACAATAAAATAAAATAAAATAAAATAAAATAAAATAAAATAAAGGGGCTTAAAACAGACATTATGGTAAATGATGATGCTATTCCAGTGATCCAAGTGATTGTTTTCAGTCATAGATACTGCATCCCTAAAAGAGTCCCTCCTAATGAAATTCTTGGTTTCGGTGAGGGCTGATCCCAACATCTCTCTAAGACAAATTGAGGTAGATGTGTCAGGCAAAAAAAAGAACAGAAAAAAGGAAAGAAAAAGATTAAAAATCACCAAATGCTTCTGCTGCATCTTTTATTTCTGTTTAGTTGCTAATTGGCTGCTGCTCTGACTGCACAGCAGATGCATGGCTCTGGGAAGCAGAGCCCCATCGGTCCCAGTATCGCCTCTGCAGTCCTGCAGAGCAGGGCTGCACAGCCTGATGACACATCTCCAGCCTTGTCTGACATGGCACAGTCTTGAGGAAAAGGCACTTGTTTTGAAGCCTTTGACAAGAAAACACACTTCTCTCTGAGTAGGTTTGCCTTCTCACTGCTTGTCTTTCAGACAGTGTTACTCATGCATATTGTGAGAAATAAATGCAGCCAGGACCTTTAGACATATGCACTACTGCAAAGCAAATAAAATAGAGAAATGCAGCATAACTGCATCATGGAGCCAGTGTCCCCCAGTGTCATCACGTACTGGTGTGCGGCTACTGTGGAATGCACTTCCCATGATTTCCATCATCAGCCATCTTCTCCCCATGACTGGCCTAACTGGAACAAATGCCTTCTTATCCTTTTGGATGAATTTAATTCTTGAGCATGACAAAGGTGTGTGGTAGCACATATATGTGCTAATGATACAATATTCATCAAAAACATATTTAGAAGCCAGAAGGACCTAGAAAGTAAAATAAAATATTTGTAGTTGCAGCAACTTGAAAGCCAGGGAACATGAAATGCCTTTATTTAGGCTCTTTTGAATACATTAAGTTGCAAACTTAACTTATACTATGACTTGTCTGATAACCAGTAGGATTCCCATTTCCTTTATTCAATGCACAAATTAAATGTCACTCTACAGAAAAACATGTTAATGATTAAGGAAACTTTGATGTTGCTACAGATACTAAGATCCACAGTTCACTAAGAACACCTGTGAGGGTACAGTACGTTACTTCAAAGAACAAGACAAGTGAAACAACACAAGCACACCCAACATCCAGGCCAGACACGGAATCGCTCAGAAGCGATTCACCAAGAACCCAACTGCAAAATCTCTAAAGTTTACTGGGGAAATCAATTGAAATCTATGTTCCAATAACAGAAATGGAAAAGCTCTAAGAGATAAGCTTTTAATCAGTAAGGGGATAACAACATGTAACTACAGATTTAGAAAGCCAAAGGCTTGTATCAGATACAGTAACTGAAACAGTTTTGATAATTCACTTTCCTTGCTGATCTGTACTTTTCAAAGCTATTGACTGGGAAGCCAATACTCTTTATGCAAGTCATTCCCAGAGACTAGAATTAAATGCTGTAAGTTTCTATACACACTTTCCAAGAAATACAAGATGTTAAGACAGAAACTCAATTTATGTAAACTGCTTTAATTTCTTTACTACAAATATAAATTTTTTTACTAACTCAGGATTTGGCCAACATCCACATCCTTAGGAGATTTACCCAGGGATGAATACACCAACTGAGGCCAGTAGCCCACATACACCAGTGTCCTGCTTTCACCAGTGGTTAGCAGGAGCCTCTTAAGGAAAGAGAAGAAGTATCCTTCTCTGGATACATACTCCTGGCATTCAACAGTCAGTAATGACAAGTGTCAGATCCTCCTGACCAGCAGTTATATTCTGACCACTCTTTGAAATAGCTACTAAAATTGAATAGCTTTGTTTTTATTAATCTTATGTTCATGATAGTAATTTTTTTTTTATCAGCAAAGACACAGAAATCTGTAGAAGAACTATATGTTACTCACGTGTAAAAGTCTAGGCCAGCACAAAAAGCTTTCTGAATTTTGCCATATTATCTACATGCTGAATCTTCAGCTTCCGAGAACTCCCGAGAACTGATGGCAGGATGGGAACTGCACAAAGCTGCACCAGGGAAGGTTCAGACTGGGCATCAGGGAAAACTTCTTTAGCATGAGGGTGTTCAAACACTACAACAGGCTTCCTAGAGAGGGAGTTGATGCCCTAAACCTGTTGGTGCTCAAGAGACGTTTGGATGAGGCCCTCACTGCTGTGCTGTAACTTTTGGTAAGCCCTGCAGTAGTCAGTAGTCATTTCAACTTGATGGTCTTTGCAGGTCCCTTCAAGTTGAACTGCTGTAGCATCTATTTTATTCTGTTCTATTCAGTGAGTGGAATGCAACTGGATGATTGAGAGTGTAACTGGAATATGAGAAAATAAAACAAAGATGGAAAATGGAGGAGGGATGAACAGTGCCAAAAGCCATACAATAAAAGGTTTTGTAGACAACAAAAGCTCTCATTTGATGAAGCTTAGTGTTGCATTAAACTCTTTTATTAACCCAATCATATTTGGAGCTGCTTCCCTATCTTTCATATAATGCAGACTTCTTTTGTCAACTTACAATTTTACAATAGCTATCAACACTTTTAGAGTAATTTTTTTTTAATATGTTCGTATTCATTCTGGATTTTGAAAGCTGCATTTTATGTTCTTATTATCCTAAGGTAAATTTAGAGAGAAAATCTGAATAGAAAGCGAAAAGGTTGTGCTGCTAGTCTGCTTTTTATTCTTCATTTAGGTCAGGAACACCCTGATTGAAAAGCAGTCATGTAAAGACACACTACAACATTACATAGGAGTGATCTAAAACTTTTCTTAGAGAAAGACAGCAGTGCTTGACAGAAATTTTAAGGGATGAAATAACAACACACATTCTTGTGTGCACTAATAAGTCTCCTACTGAAATTAGTGTAAGGACTGCAGCTTTACTCATGTGTCAATTCCCAATTCAGAGCCTCCAGGTAACAACTCTGCTTTTCATTTAGCAGCACAACCATCACAGCATTGTCCTTCTGATACCACACCAATGGCACAAGAAACTACCAACCTGCTACAGGATGCACACAGCAAGCAGGCAGCTCAGCATGTCTCGTTCATTATTTACTTACACCTCTTCTAAGCAAGGACAAGGTGACTGCAGCATTTACTATCATCTCAACCTTTTTACTTTCTGACAAAAAAAAAAAAAGTCTCCACAAATACAAGACAAAAAAAGTAATCCCCCTGTAGGACAATCACAGTGCCCAATTCCAGAAGATAGGCTTATCCAAAATCATAGTTGTATATGAAGTCCTACAAACCTTGATGAGTTTACTGACAATTAAGTTTTAAAATAAACTTTGGAGTGGTACTAAATGTAATACACAGCTTCCTTTCCATATGGTCAGTTTGAAATATTTGTTAATTTGTAATATTTATCTCTTAACTTAAATACCAGTCATTTCATTTCCAAATAAGTATGATGACTTGCTATTTTCCCGAGATACATCAGGGACAAACTGTTACACTCATCAGCCAAAGGGACAAGAAAAATCGTTAAACAAAAGAATTAATACCTTCATTCACAGATACAGCAAGGTTTATTACACTGTGCAGAGCATTACCCTCATACAGCTTCACAGTTTTTGGACTACAGGAGAAATCCCTGTGCAGTTTGCCTTACCACCACTTCATGTAGTAGGTGCAGATAAAGCAAATACTGAGACACACTTGGGTTCGTAGCATGACTCATGTTCTCCTGTAACGCCCACAGTTCAGCATTTCCCTTTCATCTGAAGTCCCTCACTTACAGACCGCTAAGATTTCTGGCCTTTCTTCTCGCCCCGCATTTTCACTAGGAAAAGGCTTTGGAGTTGGCACTGCATTCAAATTGGAACTCATGGACTTGCCCTTTCCATTCAAGTAGCATATATTTGACCTTTTATCAGTTTAAATATTAAAAAAAAATAATAATAATAATTGAACAATTTAATATGTGCCTACAGCTACAGAAAATGAGTAGGTTTCAGAATATCCATGTTCTCCAGCTACACTGACCTTACTTAGGTTATTTATTCCTTAGGAAAAACACCGTGTGAATCACTGCATATACTTTTGCAAGTGCTACAGATACCCCACAATGCATCACTTGTGTTTTCATAGCAAATGTAAAGCTTAAATATTCATCCACTTTAATGTGAATTAGCAACATGCTGTGTCGTCTTCATATTTCAAATCATTTTTTAGCCTTTGAATACAGAAAGGAATTTCAAAGAATTGCCCAGTAAATTGAGTGATCAGTGTGTGAATAACATCCAAAAAACAAAACTCTAAGATTTTCAACATCAACCTACTTATTGCTTTCAGTAACACAGTGATGCAAGTCCTGTATGTATAAATTTACTACAATCTTACAGAGACTTTCTGAGTGTTTTATGTTGCTTCATGATTTTTGGGGAATAGAAGGTATTTTTGTTTGTTTGTGAGTGATGGGGGGTTGCTGTATTTCTGATTACTGTAAAAGCTGGCAGAAAAATGTTATCATTCCTAAGATCCCATAGAGATATGCTTTCCTTTAATATGAAGCAATCTCTGAGTTTATCAAAAGTCACAGAATCACAGAATCACAGAATTGTAGGGGTTGGAAGGGACCTCCAGAGATCATCCTACTCATTTGTTTTTAGAAGACTGCCTGTTTTCCCTGAAAAGAACATCAGGTGTGATTGTGAAAGAAACATGGCTGATGGAAAAAACAGATAATCAGGATGAGAATGAGAGAACAGATTAGTCAATTTCTGCAGTTGCAATGCAGATGACCTGTGCTTGCTCTGAAATCCTCACTGCTGCAAACTTTAAAGAACAGGGTTTTTTTCCTTCAAATGAGAATAACTCAGTGTTAAAGTATAGGTGTTTACACAAATGAGCCTAGATGTGCTAGATAGAAAGCGAGATCCAGGAATTAATACAGATGTTTAAATGCAGCTCTCCAGTGTTGTTTGAAATATTTTTGGAGACAAAGCTACCTTTCTGTTTGTGGATAGACATCCTGAGTTTAGGAGCCTCAACAGTATGGCAGATGCAATGCAAACGATCCTCTCCTCTGCCTCCTGCATATTCATGGTTACAGCATTCAGTAATGAGTCAATTCAATCAATTAATTGACATGAAGACCCAAACACTTCGCATACTGGAAGTCACTTACTTGTAGGAAATTTTGTGGACCTTGATCTTGAATATCTTATGAGGTCTCCACTTGTGGATGTTCATTGCAACTCAGATATTCAGATACCAGTACTTAAGTTGCCTGCACATTATAGGTGTGATACAGACCCCACAGAAGAATATGCCTTCTTAAAGTGCCAGCTTGTACACCTGATGTTATCTAGAAGTCTGTAAGATGTGTAAGGAAACTGAGCAAAGCTCAGAGATCACATTAAGGAAGAGAACATAAGTCCTATAAATATTCTTCCTCTCCACATGGCAAAACCTTGTCCCTTTCCTTTCTCACTGCTCTCGAAGACCCAAAAGACATAACAGGTATTGGCATTGTGTCTGTATAAAATTGTGAAGCAATTATTTCTTTAATTAAAAGAAAATTTTGATACAACAATCTGTTGCAAACGCTTAGAACAGAATTATTCTGAGACACTTTACATCTGGTGTGCTAACTGTGGCTTGATAAAATTAAATTTGTATTTCAAAGACAAAATCATAGCAGTTTTGCCCACAGAACAGATAGGATTAGATTCAGTTCTACATCTGAACTACTCAGCCTGGGTATCCTTTAGAGTCAGACCGATGTATTCAGACACCTACTTTGGAAAGACATTAATTGCACTTTACATTGACAAGAGCTTGACTGTAAAGAAATCCAAGGGTAACAAGCTCAGATAGAGACATCTGGACTACATGAATTCCACACATTGCGATAAATGCAAATAAGTGAGTCCCCGCTTCTAATATTTTTGGCTGCAACAACACCCCTGCACTTGCCATTTATATGGACAGGCATACGCTCCCAGTTCTTCGCTGAATTTGGAAAAAGCACTACTGTCCAGATGAAGTGCAAGGTAACAGAATGAATGATTTTCCCAAACTCTCAGAATGAGCTTCTTATTCATTCACCACTCACTCCCATGAGTGAGCACAAGCCAACAACACACACTTCACTCTGTTGCGGTGTTAATCAGTGTTTGCAAAGACACTTTGAAATCCTAAAATAACCAAGAAACATGAGGTACTGTTACTGGTGTTATTACGTAGTTTGACGTTAGCCCTGATTTTAGTCCTAGCTGTATTCTGACCAGATGGTTACCGTAAACCTCAGATTCCCACACTTCATACAGTTGAAGCAATGTCTCAGTAGCAAACGGTCAATGAAGGATTTGACAAGGAGCTCGTAGACATGACTTGCCAATCATGGTACTATCTTCTACAATGTTGATTCATCAAAATTAATGATGCCTTTTCACAGATTTCACAGGCAATGCATGTAACAGGGTATCATGCAGACTTGAAGCAAACATCTTGAGTAAGACTCATAGGCCAAACATCAGAGAGAGTTAGTTTATGGGAATGGGACAGTTGATGGACTACTAGATTGTTGTATATACATGAAAGTGAAGTCTGGAGTTGTCACAGGCAAATAAACAAGAAAAAATATGCTAAATTCATATCCAAGTCCCGAGGAAGGTAAAACTCAACTCACAGAGCCACAATTCTCAAAATTCAGGTTTCTACAGTTACCAAAGTTCCTAGGTCTCCTGTAGGATCAACAGGTCACTGAGGACTCAGTTCAGTTGCTCACATACCAGTGTCTAGTGCCCCTGTATGTGCATCCAAGTATCCTGCCTTCCCTCCAGATGCCATTTGTCAAAGACATACATCTCATCCACTGCAGGTCCTACAACATAACTTCTAGCACACGCAGATGCCACAGATAATCTAAAGCATCTGAAACAGCACAGGATGCCAAAGTTTACTACACACATAATGGCCAATGAACTCAATTTCTCTCCTGACCAGATGTCTCTGCACTATAGTGGGACCTCAGGCACATAGAAATCAGGTTAGTAATTCAATTAATCAATGCAGGTATCTAACAACTTCTGAGGCTGCCTGTTTATTCAGGAGCTCTGCTAAAGCTAGGAAAAATTACACAAGATCTAAGGAAGACCAGAGTCCTTTAGCCTAGAAGCTGAAAGTCACGTGGAATAATTTAGGGCTTCTGGAAGGTCACTAGACTTCTGAGTTTACACAGCCAAAAACAAAATTTGGGTATCTCAATTCCTAATTGAATGTCATGCTTAGGCTCTAACATAAATGATACCCCAAGAATTTGTAACTAGATGGTAGAGCTGATTTGAGCAACAGGACATACAGAATGTAATTTGCAAATGTAACCATTATACTCAGAGAGGTGAAAAGGGGTCTGATATTAAGAAAGATAGTGGTGTACATAAAATGGATATTCAGTAGATTTAGAAAATAGCAAAAATAGTGGAAAACATCAACATTCCTTCCACACTAACTTTATAGAAAATACAGAACCTTACATCACTTCTTTTCGTGACAAAGGTGGTGAGACACTGAAACAGGCTGCTTGGAGAGCTGTGAATGTCCCATCACTACAGGTGTTCAAAGTTGGTTTAAATGTGGCTTTGAGCATCCTGATCACGTTGAAAATGTCCCTGCCTATGGCAATGGAGTTGGAACTCGATGGCATTTAAGGTCATCTATGCATTAAAGGCCTATAAGAAGGCCTTTAAGCATTTTAACATTTTCTTCCACTTTCCTTCTATAAAATTCCGTAGAATGGAACGAAAGTTCCTTCATCAGGAAAGCAAAAATGTTGTAACTGAAGGATATAATGCATAAATGGTGACAATGCATACAGGCTGTGTGTAGGCAGAAGAAGCAGCTTACGGCCATTCTCCCTATAAAGTATAATTTATCTATAAATTACATGTAAGCATTGGTTGCACTACAACTATGTATAGTAAGGATATGTAGATTGACAAACCACTCATTCCAGAACTTATACAGTTATACTTAAATATTCAACATTACTGTAGAACTGATACTGACAGTGTTCTTAAGGATTGAAGGGAGAATAGTCATGTTTGTATTAGTTATCTTCTTTTTCCAACAGAACTAGACTAAACCAAACACTCAATAATCAATAGCAACAGAAAACAGTTTAGAAATGAGCTAGACACAAAAAAGTAAGCCACTCATGCAGCTGAAACATGAAGCAAACAAGCCCTCAGTAGGACCAAAATGCTGAATTTCTAGTCATAAAAATATTTAGAGTTCTATTATAAAACCTTTTTAATTCACAACCACAAAATATGATTGGATACCACAGTTACAGAATAACTGAGAAAGGTCCATATTTATGAATGAACTTGTTCCTACTGAGAATGCTAAACTCAGTAGGAAAGGGATGACTTACAGATACTCCCTACGGAGCAGTACTGGTAGCTATCAGGACTTTCTTCGGCATTCCAAGCATTCAAACACAGAATGTATTTAGAGCTTTTTTCCCCCAGTTTTGCTTATTAAAAAAAATGTTGCCTTACTCAATCATTCCAGTCATTCAGCCTTACTGAATCATCCCATGCATTCCCAGCTAAAACCTTCTAACGTGACTCAGTTCCAGAGGAACTTTCTGTCAATTCTAAAAATAGTTGCATTTGTAGAATTGTAAAATAGAACGTTACATGCTTTTAAATCCCAACAATAAGGATTTCATTTAAGTAAAATATTTTTAACACACCTTGAAAATCATCAGATATACCTGCTGCTATAATGGATATGTGTATAATGGAGTACATAATGTATACCAGCAATTTAGCACTTATACAGTTGCTGGATCACATAAGTGTCATTTTTTGACTTAACATACAGTTTTTATGGCAATTTTGTATTTAACATTCCAACAGCTAGTTTTAATTCATAAAATGACATAAGTTCATTTGCATATAAAATGAACAAGAATTCTTTTTCTAAAAGGCCTTTCTGTACCACTTATGTTTTATTTTTATTATTATTATTATTATTATTATTTTGTGTTTTGTTATTTTAATTCTGGGTTAAGTTCTTTTTGCACTGATAGCACATCAGTCAAGTACAAGATGCACGCGTCTCGTGAGCAATATGGATGGATTTAACGCCTCCAGGTCACTGCAGATCTTTCCACTTTATAGCACTCCTCAATGAGCACTACAACAAACAAGAAATGAAAAATTGTCAAGTTAGAAGAATCAGCTGGAGATCAAAGGTCTCCAGTTCAAATGTGGTCGATGAGAGACTCGAACACATTTATTAAATGACTGCTAAATTGCCTTACCAGTATTTGAAGCTTGAAGAAAAGTCAATATCAGGCATTATAAGATACTTTTGCCTCCATGTATATTCCTGGATTTTTAAGCGTACCCTATTTCTTTACCCATCTACTCCTTTTTATGCCAAAATATTTTATGCATTTGATCTTTTTATGTACTTAACTACAGAGAGCAATTTGAATGCTGGCACTTCCTGGGTACTCACATTTAAAGCTTTTATCACAAGAGAGAAGGAGCATGCCATGTACTCATATGGAACAGAATCATTACCAACAACTGCTATCATTGGCGTGTTCCAAATAAGCTCCAAACAAGCTTTTTTTATCTTAACCTCCTGTTGCTCTGCAAGGAAGAGAGTCTCTAAGCACCTCAGGAGATGAAGCAGAAAAGTATTTACATTTTTACTTCTATTTTTTATTTTAAAAACTACTCTGACCTGCTCTGCTATCAAAAGTGAGTGCTCATGCAGGACACTTGACTCAAAGTTAATACAGTGCTGTGACAAAGTTTTCAGTGGGTTCAGAAGTGCTGATGAAGAAGTAGATACTTATGATGTCCTTATGCATAGGTGTTGACTTTAAAAACACCTTCAACGACGGTAAGAAGCTAATATGAAAAGATTATTACTTCAAGAGCTGTTTAACTGTATGGCCAAAGTTCTACTGGAATATATTCAAGAAGAGATGATCTGTACATTCCCCAGCTGGAATTCACCACACCAATATTTATATCCCATATGATAGAAATCTCCTCCAAACAAGTCACCACAGGCTCCAGAGTAGAGATAAACAGGGATGATGGAGCTCAACTGCTTGAGAGTGAAGCTGAAAGCCTCAGGGCTACATATTTCACCTCACATGTATCAAAAATGACCGGTAACTGCAATTGTAACTCAGGTGGAGGCAGCTACAGCACATGTTTAATCAGATGTCTCACATCCTGCAACAAGGGTCTAAAAAAAAAAAGATAAAATCTATGATTCCATTTGAACACAATTTCTCTTTCCTTCAGGATCACAGAAGCATGTAAAATATATCAAATACTGTGAGAAATAACAGATGTAAGTTATGAAAATGAAATAACATTTCATCAAGATTCAGACTTTGCCAGGCGACACTTTCACAGATGTAAGCAACATTCTTATTTATTTCAGACCATTTTCAATACAGCAAATGAAGGAACCAACAACATCAGAATTCCAATTATGAGGCAAGAAAACAGCAAAGAGATGAGTGTTGGGGGGGGAAAAAAGCTATCAAGGGAGAGCCACCTTATATTTTGTAAAGAACTTGAAGAGGCTTGGAAAAACCCAATCAATTCTGCAGTGTTTGACTATGAGAGCAGGGGCAGAGGAAAGGTAATGTCTGCCTGGTGGCTGTGCTGCTGTAATGCAGGGAGCCTGGAGAGCTCAGCCATGCCATACCAGGGGATGAAGACAAAGCAGGATGCTACCAGCTACCCGACTTTGCCATGGGCTACACAGATAAAGCTTGGGAAGATCTTCTGATACACAAATGGAAGCCAAAAAGAGTAAGATCCAGGGTGTTCGAGGATTAGAACCCCACAGAAAAGGAAGTCTGGAATAAAGAAGTAGATGCTAAACGTGTACGTGTTACTCATGCCTTTGAAGGCCTTTGGATTGAGGAGGTTTTATTGGCTTTACTAAGCTGTTTGCTTTCCGGAAAGCAGATATTAACTAGGCAATAAGGGGTGTCATATCAGTCCTGATACATATGGCATGACTGAGGGTCACTGAATTTATTTTTTTTGCTCACTTAAACCTTATTCTAGATTTAATACTGCTTATTGATTTCATTTAGACCAAAAATAATTTCATCTTCTGAAGCACTATTTAAAATAGATCATGCATTCTCAGCTCTTTCAAAGGAAATTTCTAAAAATGATGGAAAAGCACACACAGCTCCATTCAGGGTAAGCACTAAACCTGTCCCCTTTTCATTTTCAGTCATTACGTGAGATCAGCAGTGAAGAGTGCTGACTGTGGTGTTCCCTAAACACACTAGCCCAAAGGAAGGTCAGTGTCCATGTGATGGGACAAGCCGCAGAGCTTGTAATTGTGGTTTGCAGTGAAATACAACAGTGTTGGCATGGTCTGAAGACAACATCTTAGGGGTGGTACCTCCCAGGCACTTTCAAAACCCAGGTCTCCTTTTTCAGGTTTCTCTGACTCCAGAAAAATGGCCCAAAATACTTCAGTGATTCCCATCATGCTGGTGATGACAGCAGCTCACAGCAAATTCAGTGAGATGGGAAACTCAATGATATCGCAGAAATGTGGGCTTACCCACTTGGCAGACAATTTCCAGTTTGCTATAAACCCAGTGAGGTAGATCCATTGTCAGTACAGAAGCTGGGCACCAAATGCAGTGAAGTCTTGGTCTTGGACACCTGGTACACCTTCAGTGCTTACTGACAGCTGACAAGGCTATGAAACAAAGGAGACTACAAAGTTGGAGTAGAATCACTTGATGACATCCTGTCTTCAGTCACCACAAAGTTGATATTCCAGCCTGAAGTTTCAGGGTGTTATGCTGTTTTTCTGACATGAGCAAAAAACATAAGGAATACACTGTTTCTAAGCAAAAGAACTGGATCTTTTTCTCCATTACGAGAGAAATAGGAGCATGGATTATTTGTTGGTACATGATAGAGTTGAGCTGAAAAACGCAGCTTTTCTTGTAACCACTCTTATGAGTTACAAAACAGTCATCAAATTTGGACAGAGGAAGCATATTCATATCAAAATATATTCAAGCTGATATATTTAACCACTCTTTCTGGATAAGGCTGCAATGAAAATTACTGACGTACGACACAGCCCAAAGATGATGCTAAAACCAAAAGCCTGGTCACAGTGAGGTGTACGCAAAAATTTCCTTGTGCACATGTACTTCAAATGGCTGAGGTGAAATATTTCAAATATTTGAGATGGCTAGATTTCACAGGGAACCAGGCTAATTTGTGAAAACTAAATAGAAATAAATTGAAATCTGAACAACTGACAGCTTAAATTTGCACGGAGACAGAAGAATGTTCTCCAAGCACATCGGGAAAACACTTTTATGTGGGCTCATTTATTATATCAAATAACAAATACAAACATATAAATTTCTAGGATCCATTTGTTTTTCATCAAACTCAATGTTTACTGTTAGGTACAGCCTCTTAAACAGCTCCTTGAGTTGTGATGGAAATACGTGCCTAGAACTGGATTTGGTTGCTGGCAAATCAGTGCCTGGCATTATCTGGGAAGCCTCGAGGTAGCTGACACCAAGCATGTACGCTTCAAGTTGGTAGATATGGCACGCAGGTTACGTGGGATCCTTGTGAGGTGATGGCCAAAGGGCAGGAGGGTGGCCCAGGAGCACCTAACACAGCCCAGAAGTCCTCCTGCCTCTTGGGCAGCTGTTGCTTCTCGAGAGGGATATGAAGGTGGTCCAGACCCAGACTTTGTCACATCAGCCACACCTGCATGGGCACCTTGGGGATGCTAAGGCACCTTGAACCAGGTCAAGCTAGATGCTATGCCTCGGTGGGTACCCAACTCCATCCAGTTGCTAACACAAGCTGGCACTAACAAAACATTGCCTCCTGTCAAAAATAAAGACAATTATGGTTTCTCCTTCACCCTCACATCATCCAAACAGTACAAAAACTGGCAAAGCAAATAAATTGCTAGAGTGTAACAGGAAGCCTACAGACATGCATGAAGGCAAAGCCACAAACGCAAATGGAGATTTCAGTCAGTTTCTTGTTGCAATGACGGGCTAAGCAAAGGCCCAGGTCCATGCCTTTGGATGTGGGATATTCCTACATGAAATTATAAATGTAGCACTTCAGTACCAGAGGAATTTACAAGATGTCCACTTAAAATGACTGTTGTTAAAAAAAAAAAAAAAAAAGAAAAAAAAATTATTAATTTAGGGAGAAAATCCACAAAGATAAAGCTATTTGCTGCTGATACAGGCAATAGTCCAGGAAATTCTTTTTGATTGATTTCTGAATAAGAACTGAAGTTTTAAGTTATGCATGAGAAACAAACAAAAAATCTAATAGCCATTAAATGATATTACATCATACTTCAAATTTTACAGGAATCAATTTTAGTCACTTTAGTCCACGCTTTTTTCCACATACGTAGAAGCAATTCGATGCCTTCATATGAAAAAAAAAAAAAAAAAAAAAGTAAAATTATTACTGGTTACATCCTCATGGTGACTACATGAACTCTAATTTGCTATTGCTTAGTACTGTTAATTTGATGCTGTCTTTTGACTTCCCAGTTGTTGTTGTTTTTTTTAATTATTTTTATACTTCAGTCATCTTCCTTTTTTGGGGGGGAGGGGGAGTGAATAGTTAAAATTTCTTTAAAGTCTAAGCATACTAAATATGTAAAAAAAAGTTACTGTTAGAGCTGCTGTCTTAGTTCTTTCCCTGCTCTTCCATGTGGAAAGTACGTAAATGCTGAAGTATACTCACAATTTGTTGCTTACAAGAACAGTCTATTTTTCTAGTAGGTTTATGGTATACAGGCCCACATAGATCTGTGTCACAACAGTATATGAAAAATCATGCAATTTATAAGGATACCATAAAGTCCTTTAGATCAAACTGCGCAGCATGAGTAGTTGCGGCCAATGTTACGACAACGTAAATTTTCATAGATACAAATTCTATGGAAACACATCAAAAAGCTCTTACTAGGCAATATTTCACTATATTCATCATTCTTTCAAAACCAGAACACCTTGCATGCACGTACATTGCTGGGGTTTTCTTGGCACTTACTGCAGATCTTTCAGCTGTGATCTCACTAGTAGTAGTTATTACAAGAGCTGGGCATATTTACAAAAGGGGGGGAAAGCTGGAGAAGACATTTTTATGCTTCGTGCTAAAAAAAAAAAAGGAAGAAAGAAAAAAAAAAAAAAGACTAATGATCACACTGATGTCTTTCAGAAGAAAATTCACACGGGAACAGCCTGGCTGCCAAGAATACTTTGTTCCTTGTGCTCCAAAATCAGAAACACTGGAAAATTTTGTTCCATTGGTCAGGAGGAATGCAGTTTGCATGGTAAGTCATGATAAAGATGAGTGAGATATATGGGTGACAGGTGTTGAAATAGACAGGCAAATTTTATTCAACGTTATGTGAAATTATGCAACTGAAATTAAGAGTGGTATAATATATTCTTGCATTAAATTGCTTCCTGGGTTGTTTTCTTTTTCTTTTTCTTTTTCTTTTTTTTTTTTTTTTGTTTTGTTTTTTTTGGGTTTTTGTTTTTGGTTTTTTTTTTTTTTAAAACCAATTATTCTATTTTACAGGTCATGTTTTCCATGAAAAAAAAAAAGCAGAAAAAGTGCCAGCTACATTGCAATCAGCTCAGCTCCTTCTATATCAAGATGCATTATATGACACCGATGGAGGTTTCTATAATCTCTGCAGCTTTACCATGTACAGCATGACAATATTTAAGTCTTCCATGATGCAGTTTGTGAAAAGTGTATGATAGCTCACAAAAAGAGGTGTTAAGCAGCTCCTTTCTCCCCCTATTCTTAGCCTGCTACATTTAGCCAGAAAAAAACCAACCAAGATAATCTCCCTCTGTACAGCTCCACAAGGGTCCCCCGCTAGTTTTCCTGTTACACTCCAACACTTCCATCTACATTCTTGATCATGTGTTTCCTTTTCTTCTGGTTGTAATTCATGCCACATCCTAATGTAATCATATCAATCCTAAGCCCTTCCATGACACCTTCCCTTATGGCTATCTTACCAACATTAATCTGGCTTGCTCTAACATCTGACCTTTACAGCTGATATATTGCAATATTGAGAAGTGCAGGAGAGCACAAATGTTACCATGATATGCTTTGCTTATAGCACTGATCTTACAAGCAGTTAAGTAAATTTTTATCCTTCATTTTGACACTATAATCAGAATATACATCTTCACACATTCTTCTGGTTCCCGGGCATCACATTTAGTGTGCTATGTTTCAGTGTCCATGTATGAGCTGGGAAGTAACAGATGGAAATTTGTCAGAACATTTTAAATGAAATTCTATCAAACCAGGAAGTGTACTACCAAGTAGCTCTGTGTGTGTGAGTGGTTTATTTCAATAACATAATGTAACTTAAATAAATTAATAAACACACACACACACAAAAGGTTCCATTAAAAGAAGGAATTTGTTATCTGTCTAAAAAGAGAAAAGAAATCAAATGTTTTACATTACTTGGGTATGCAAATAAACAGGCAGTTATCTAAAAGCAGAGGCTAAGAAAGCTCCCAACAAATTCTACAGTCTGAATGTGATATATTTATATGGGGCAACTTTTCTATTTTACTGATCAAAGCAGCACTCTACAGCCTGGCACAGACTGCAGCTCTCAGCTTTATATTTTTCCCTTTCTGCATCGCTTTTAGGACAGCAATTCATGACCACTTCAGAAAGTAAAAAGAAATAGAAATTCATTGAGAACTGATGGAAGCCCTGACACCAGTTAGCAAAGAAAGTGCATTTCACAATTTATACATGACAAAAAGTATTTGAGAGTGACTTCCATCCTGAAAGGATCTGCCTGCTCTAAATCATAAGCACATTTCAAGTTAGCGATATTAATGTATCAGATGAGACATTTACTAAAGAATTTACAGTCTCCCAAAGCACTGTAAAATGAAAATGCTACTTGGAAATGCAATAGTTAAGAAATGGAAAAGAACGTAATGAATGTCAAAAAGAAAACTCAGAACCAGGTAATGTCATACAGTGTTAATTGCTCTATAAATGACCTCAAAAATGAGCACATACCACTGCAGAGGACCTTTTGCTGGTGGACATAAGAGCATTTCCACTGATTTATGTAACCTGTAACAATTTATTTTAGACGTAGAGAAATATTTTTTAGTCAGGAAAAAGAGAAAAACTTTGGGAAGCATCCAAAATCGCTACAGCACTTCTTAATTTGAATAAGAAATGCAACAGACCTTCAAACTATTGAACTATTAACTATTTAGATCTATGATAGTGCTTTAGTCATCCATTTCATTATTATTAAAAGGTCAGCATACGTGCCTTTGAATTCTTGAGGCAATATATAACTTCCTAAATCTTCTTGCAGTTGACATCTTGAAGCATAGATAGTCCAAGCTTTCCTAGCAAAGTCGGTGTTATATAAGGCTACATTACTTTCCAAAAGGAGAAATGAAGCTGAAAAATATTGTCATTACAAGTTCTCTCTTTTGGAAGCAGTTTATATGTTAAGATTTTGGAGCAGTAAATTCTAAATTACCATTTAAGAAAACTTATCAAAGTACTCATCATTCACATTATTATAAAAGTGCAGGATATCATAACTAATGGCATCCCTCTTCAACTTTATCAAAACAGCTTATTTTGAAACAGCTCACGTTTTATGCTCACCTCTTGCATATTGAATGAGGACTGATGTGCATGAAGATGGGATATGCTACAGAGGGCAATGCATTTCAGGACTGACAGAAAAGTAATGGTGCATTTTCGGAGGTACTGCTGCATTATCTGCATAAAATGTTCTAGCCTGCTCTCTGCAGATACTTGTGATAAAACACTCCAATCCACAAATCACAGGCTATCACAGTGGGTTTTTTAAACCACGTGCTCTGAAGGAGCCATGCCTAGTCTGTGTGAAATATCTTCATTTCCTGGCCAACTAAATCTAAAGGCAAAAAGCATCAGTCCCATTTACCTATCTGAATGCCCTGAGAGAACAATCAACTTAAGTTCCCATTTTGGCTCTGAGAAAGCATCACATAAGTTATTTTACAATGAATTCCTTAATATCAGTTTTTCTCTTCACCTTTGCTGTGGCAAAGATAACCCTGAAACAGACACGAAATCAGGCCAGTGCTGGATAATAAAGCCACAAGTTGCCATCAAAGCACAGAGAAAGGCTATTTCACATCCCACAGCAAGACAGGGCTGGGGACATCAGAGAGGCTGAATTTAGTATCAGAGGAAAAGTGAACCCGGGTCATCCTTGCCAACAGGAGCCCAAAGCCCTCCTAGCCAGAGACATCCACACTTTTTCCTTACGCAACGTCTTTGTGCCATGTGACACCTTCACACCTCAATTTCAGAAGATAAATAAGCATTCTTAAGTCCACTTACTCAACTACATCATTCCACAGGAAGCCTTTTTGAAGGAATCCTGAAGAATTCACACAGATGCGCAGACTTTTCAATAAACTCCATTGTGCTTCTCCTATTCCAGTGTAAAAAAAGGAGAAGGTTCTTCCTGTAGTTTCAACCAGACAGGATTTGAAAGGCTGCAAGCTCAAGGAAGTAAAATCAAAGGAAGAAAGGCAAACTACATCCTCCTTTCTTCTCATCAGGGAGGATAACTGCTACCCATCTGAAATTCAAGAATTTATGTGTTCATTTTGAGTGAAAAGTGCAATGGTGCAGAGGACGCAAGGTGGGCCTGGTGCTGGTTCTCTTAGAGAGAATCTCACTCCACACGAATGAAGCCAAAGTGTCATTTTTGTTTTACCTGGGCTCGGTTTGCACAAATTCGATTGAGTAAGAGCATTTATTCTCTGTAGCTTCATATTCCAATGTCTTATGAAGCCACAAATCGATAGGAATGTGAGTGTGAAAGATCCTCTGTTTTTTCTTTTGTCCTTCCCCCTACTTTTATAGATTACTCTAGAAAAATAGAAGGAATAGTAATATCATAAGACTCCCTCCCTACTGTTTGCCATTCGGGAGGAAAAAAAAAAGCTCAAAAATAACCTCCCACTTGTGGCTACTGAAGCCATTTGCTCTGTGTTATTTTTATGGACTATATGTGAAACAAGAAGGAAGGTGTGAAAGCGGGGAAGTTCCTCCTACTCTTGGCTGCCAGCAAAACACCCAGCAGCACCGTAACGCACTCCTGTACCCCACAGCTGCATGAGCTCCCAAAATGGCAGTGCAAAGTGAAATGATTTGGGCAGTTTCCTTAAAGGCTACATCGATTAGCTGTGCTGTTAATAAGGCTGCATATAGTTTCCATGGAAAGTCACCCACCTGTCCAACTGTGAGACTATCAGAATTGCAGAAGACTTTTATTTCATTATACGCCATTTTTATATTATCATGAAGGCATTAAAATTTTTTACAGTGCAAGTCATGCTGTTGAGAAGTTAAGAATCAGAGAAAATTAATTCAGGTGATCTCCACTACAAAAAATAAGTCTCACAAGAAGCCAACATGTTAAAAAACCCCATGAATGCTAAGGGCAATTAGATTCCAGGCAAGCTTAAACAATTACTTTGTATTCTCACCCACACCATAGAGATTATTAAAAAACACACTGTTGCCTAAATTAAAAGATCAGAAGAAGGATAATTAGGAGACAGCACACACACACACACACACACACACACACACCAAAAAAAAAAAAAAAAAAAAAAAAAAAAAAAAAATTTTTT